>NC_030428.2:29597500-29635000 GCF_001660625.3 Ictalurus punctatus
TGGAAACCATTACAAACTCCAAACAGAATATGGCCCAAAAGAAACTACATTTAGTAATGGTTTTAATAGTATTTGTAGTGGAAACCATTAGAATTTCTGTAATGGTTTCTATTATTTGGGGTTTTTTTTATTCAGGAGCGTTGCTACTGCTATTGGATTACTATTTATTAATTTTCTATAACAGCAGCTGTTTATGTTTTATTGTGTCGTGCTATGGGTTTTATTAACGGGTTTAGTCAGAAGAAAACCTCTCTCTATGCTGTATTTATTGTTTGTTTGTTTGTTTTTAAACCTGCATTCCTGCAGCACCTCCTGGTGGCCCGGGCCCCAAAGTAACCGCTCATAGCTACTTATAATTACAAACGTCCCTGCATATTAAATCATGAGAAATGCCATCATCTGTAGCAGCGACTGGATTTTTAATACCTGTGGACATGACATGTATTGTTTAATCTAAACACGACTCATTGGTGATATTGTGCAGTGCAGTTTTTACCTGTCCATGTAGCGCAGTGAGGTGCGTAAACACCGAAACTCTCCTGCAGAACCAACACCTTCATAAAACTCCTTCTCATTAAACAGATCAAACACAGCACGTGGATTGTGATGGAGATCATCAGCAGCAGCTGTTTACAGTTGTTGGTGATTTGGACTTAGATTATGTTAGCAGGCTGAAGTGACACTAATCTGATGTTCTGCCATAACGTGGTACAGATCTGATTCGCATCATTTCAGATCAGACCTGAGCCACTTTAGTATGTGAATATGTACAGTATATTCATGGCAGAAATTGGTGATTTACTTAATATTTAAAGAAATGATTCAATAAAAACTGGAAGGAAGCTGCCGAAATCCAGGTGTGAAGTGAAACAGGTGTGTTTCAGAGGAAAAGCATGTTCATATTTCATTTTCACTTACAGTTACAAAGGTGAAGCGTCTGGATAGACAGAGCCGATCTGAGCAAAACATCAGACCTGCGCCGTGAAGACTGTAATGTGAACGGAGCAATAGAGATTGATGTATTTTTAGCTATGAAAAGTATCTTGTGGATTTCTCTTTGACGGGAAAATGAAGAGTCTCCATATTAGAAGTAAGAGTTTAATGAAAGAGTTTTAATTTCTTATAAATTGGCCAGTTAGGAAAGTGCAAAAATCCACATGCTGTTCTTCTCTAAGCCACTAATTAACCGATTGATTGTTTAATTGTTAAGAAGTTGTAATTAATCAGGACAGAAGCCATCTGGAGGGATGTTAGTCATGAGCTTAGCATGCTAATAACATTATGACCACACACAGAAAATGCAGCTGTACATCTGTACATCTCAGCTGGGTGTCATATATCACAGTCTGTACAGTATACACTTCATAACTCTCACACACCAGTACTGCTGTCATGAAGACGGTAAGAAAAATCATTACACCAGTCCTGGATTGTGATTGGTCAGAAGGTGTTGATTCATTTTCTATAACAGCAGCTCTGACAGATCACAGGTAAACCAGAGAGAGAATAGAGAGAGAATAGAGAGAGGATAGTGAGAGGATAGAGAGAGAATAGCGAGAGGATAGAGAGAATAGAGAGATAATTGAGAGAGAATAGAGAGAGAGAATAGAGAGTGAATAGAGAGAGAATAGAGAGGGAATAGAGAGAGAATAGAGAGAGGGAATAGAGAGAATAGAGAGAGAGAATAGAGAGAGGTAATAGAGAGAGATTAGAGAGAATAGAGAGAGAGAATAGAGAGAGAGATTAGAGAGAATAGAGAGAGAGAATAGAGAGAGGGAATAGAGAGAGATTAGAGAGAATAGAGAGAGAGAATAGAGAGAGGGAATAGAGAGAATAGAGAGAGAATAGAGAAAGAGAATAGAGAGATAATTGAGAGAGAATAGAGAGAGAGAATAGAGAGAGGGAATAGAGAGAGAATAGAGGGAGAATAGAGAGAGGGAATAGAGAGAGAATAGAGGGAGAATAGAGAGAGAGAATAGAGAGAGAATTGAGAGAGGGAATAGAGAGGGAATAGAGAGAGAGAATAGAGAGATAATTGAGAGAGAATTGAGAGAGAATAGAGAGAGGGAATAGAGAGAGAATAGAGGGAGAATAGAGGGAGAATAGAGAGAGAGAATAGAGAGGGAATAGAGAGAGGGAATAGAGAGAATAGAGAGAGAATAGAGAGATAATTGAGAGAGAATTGAGAGAGAATAGAGAGAGGGAATAGAGAGAGAATAGAGGGAGAATAGAGGGAGAATAGAGAGAGAGAATAGAGAGGGAATAGAGAGAGAATAGATGGAATAGAGAGAATAGTGAGAGGCTGGTGTGGGAACGAGTGTTTATAGCTACTATAAGGTACTGTTAGAACAGGTAGTAACTGGTTTCCAGATGTTCCACAACATTAAATTTAAGTATAAATATTTACCGCATTAGCAGACAGCGTTATCCAGAGCCGCTTACAGCTGAGAGTTAAGGCCCAGCAGTGACAGCTTTAAACTCATGACCTTCCAATCAGGAAACTGTCTTATTCCCCGAGCTACAGCGGCCCTAAATGTATAAAACCAGATAAAAGATAAAAGTACAGTGTGTCATTCTTTAATATTAACATTCGGGTCATGTTACAGGAAAATAATCCGCTTCAGGTGAAAACAGCAGCTCCGCTTCATCACACCCTTCATTTATTTCAGTTCCAGCTGTTTACACTCGTCAGCGTTCCTTAATTGTGCTGCAATAATTACACAATAATTACACAATAGCTACACATCATTTCTTTAATCATATGGGAATTAAATATTCAGTACATGATTGTAAACTTTTTTATTACAGAATTGTTCCAGATGTTTTTACAATTCACTCACACCTTTACAGGTTTGTTTCGCTTCTTTTACTTCTGTAGACTTGCTGATCTTTAAGTGTGTGCGTGCGTGCGTGCGTGTGCGTGTGTGTGCGTGTGTGTGCGTGTGTGTGTGTGTGTGTGTGTGTAATGTTAATTCATGTTGTGTTCGGCTTCGTCCCTTCATCTGCTCCTTAAACATTCCGATTGGCTGGTTTCGTCTCACACGCTAAGCAAAAAGAGCTCTTGTTTTAAATAGTATGAGTGATTACAGCTGCCAAGACACACACACACACACACACACACACACACACACACACACACAGTGAGGCATTTAGCTTCGCAGGTTTTAAACACTCGCTGTGTGTCCATTTTGAGTCGCTGTGTTGAGTCACAGCTGAGAGTAACACACTGCGCTGTAAAAATCACACACATACACACCTTCTCTCTCCATCTTTCTCTCCCTCCCTCCCTCTCCCTTTCTCTCCCTCTCCCTCCCTCTCTCTCTGCCGCTCTCTCTCTTCCTCTCTCTCTCTCCCTCCTGCTCTCTCTCTCCCTCTCTCTCTCCCTCCCTCTCTCCCTCTCTCTCTCCCTCCCTCTCTCCCTCTCTCTCTCCCTCTCTCTCTCCCTCTCTCTCTTCCTCTCTGTGTATCTCTCTCTTCCTCCCTCTCTCTCTCTCTCTCTTCCTCTCTCCCTCTCTCTCACTCCCACCCACTCTCTCTCTCCCTCTCTCTAGTGTCTCTGTGAGAAATCTTCATCTGTTCATCTTTCTTTCTCTGTGCTCGTTTCAGCCACAGCGATCCTCTCTCAGCCATTTTCACCATTTGTCTTTTTTCAATCATCCCTTCTGTCCATCTCTCTTTCACAGTTATGACCTGCCACTTCATCACTGTTTATTTTTCATTCTGCACTCTCTCTCGCTCTCTCTCTCTGCATCTGTATTTAAACTGTTGTCTATATTTTAATGTTCTGTGTTTTAAATAGTTTAGTTTTGGATATAACTAATCTTTACCGACATGTCAGTTATATATATATATATATTAGCTGGAGTTATTCCTACTGCTCATTTTATAGAAGGCAAAATAGGTTTCAAGATGTGTGCACATGCAGATCTGAAATGTTTACTGACCTTACAGATTCGGTGTAAAATCCCGGAGATACTCTGTGATAGGGATGTCATGATACCAAAAATCTAGTAGTCGGTACCGATACCACCAAAAGTACTCGATACTCGATACCAAAGTCGATACCACGGTGTGGTTTAAAAATAAAATTTAAAAAATGTATAAAAACTCTCATGGAGACATCCTCCTCTGGCTGATACTGGCAGAGAGAGCGAGAGAGAGATTTTAGTTATCAAACACTGTCTGACAATGAGTGGAGGCTACAGTGGAGGCTACTAAACAGGTGCGCGCACACACACACACACAGACGCGTACACGCACACAAACACAACTTATATTCTGAATGCAAGCTTTAGTTTAAATTCACTGATATGGTTTCATTACAGAAAGATTTATTAAAAGTATGAACATTTGAATAATTATTAGTGACATTAGGCTACATGTATCTGACAGGACGCGGGCTGAATGGAGATGATGGTGGAATATTAGGAGGTGGTTTATAACAGTGCAATGCATTAGCTTCGTTAACAAATAACTGGCTATCGCTAACATTACATGGAGCATAACGTTAGCTGGTTTCACGCCACAATGCAGCTGCCTCAAACAAACATAATATAGGACCGTCTTTCAGGTGCTTCGCCAAATTCCAGGTGTTTCCTCACTTTGTTTGAAATGAACGATAGCATCGGCTGCACACCAGCTTCACAGCATTAATTACATGTTTGTTTTCATCCGCCTCGATTGCGAAGTATTTCCATATTCCATACCACTTTTCCTCTCAACGAGTCGCGGTGCAGATAAACTTCTGTAGTTTATCCCGTGTGCTTGTAGTTGTTCTTCTTCTTCATCACTTGTGGACCGACTAAAACACTTGCGTGTATTTGCTGCCCCCATCAGGTCCAGAAGAATTGCAACCTCGTTACTTCCATTAGAATGGTACCAACGCTACTCCAGAAAAACAAATACCGTCACGTTCTAAGAATGCTGGTACCGACTTGGTACCGAAGTATCAGTTCTCCTGAAATTCCTACTCTGTGAATAGATTTACTAAATAATTATAATGAATGATCAGTGTGTTAACACAGCAAGACTTCATAATGAGTGAGTGATCGTCAGTTACTGAGTCAGGAAGTGCTAGTAATCTGGGGACTGTGACCTCAGAACACAGAACCCCTCAAACTAACCTGCACTTCCAGAACCCCCCCCCCCCCCCCAACCTACCTGCAGTTACAGAACCCCCAACACCCCTGCAATTACAGAACCCCCCCGAAACCTACCTGCAGTTACAGAACCCCCAACACCCCTACAGTTACAGAACCCCACAAACCATCCTGCACTTCCAGAACCCCCCAAACCCCCCTGCAGTTCCAGAACCCCCCAAACCCACCTGGAATGTAGGTCTCCATCACTGGACATCAGCTGGTCTCTTTATAAGCTCCTTTCCTTTCTCATTTAACTGGCATATATACTTGTTGTCTTCATTTAGTTGTTTTTTTATTCGCTTTATTTTTGTTTGTGCAGTTCCCACACTGAACTGGCTCTTCTTGTCTGTTTTGCTAAAAAGAACAATTTATGAGATTTGTGTGCCCTTACTGTGGTGTGTGTGTGTGTGTGTGTGTGTGTGTGTGTGTGTGTGTGTGTGTGTGTGTGTGTGTGTGTGTTGGCTGGAAGGCTCCAGAGTAAGTGATATAGAGAAACGTTAGTAATGAACCAAGACAAGTGCGTCTCCTTAGCATATCTGGCTAATCACACACGCCATTAAGATGGTTGGGGGCGAAGATAACAGCTTTGTTTGTGTGTGTGTGTGTGTGTGGGGGGGGGGGGGGGTGTAATAGGTTTATGAAATGTTCTTATGTCTTTGATGGCAGGTGGGAGCATTTACCTTTGAAGTGGCAAATCAGGACTGTGTGTGTGTGTGTGTGTGTGTGTGTGTGTGTGTGTGTGTGTGTGTGTGTGTGTGTAGTTGAATTCAGCATGGTAGAGAATTCCTTGTAGGGCATGGCATTCAGTCTGTGATAGTTCACACACACACACACACACACACACACACACACACACACACACACACACACACACACACACACACACTTAAAAATTGCTTCAAAGTTCACATCATTTCTTTTTTTCTTGCTCTGATCATGGTCCTAAAGTTCTACTAGATATCTATTGGTGTGTGTGTGTGTGTGTGTGTGTGTGTGTGTGTGTGTGTGTGTGTGTGAGAGAGAGAGAGAGAGAGAGAGAGAGAGCGAGAGAGAGAGAGAGACTTTCTTGATTTATTCTGGCTTTGAAGTTTATAAGTGTGTAGAAGTGATTGAGTGGGAAAGTTACTGTCACACACCGAGAACACGGAATCAGCCAAAAACAGAGAAATAAAATCTCCTTCTCCTTCCCCTCATCCTTTTATCTTTTTTCTCCTTCTCCTTTCTCATTTTCCTGTTCCCTTCTCTTTTCTCTTGTCCTTTCCCCTGCAGTTTTCTCTGTTTCCCCTTTGCTTTCCTTTTCCCTCATCCATTCCTTCAGCTTTTTACTTTCCTTCTACTTGAAAATGTTTAGGGGGTCAAGCACTGAAGTTCCATAGGCACCCTTCAGTGGTTATATGTTTTCATTGTGTTCTTCTTCATCTTCTTCGTCTTCCTCATCTTCTTCACCTTCTTCTTCTTTATCAGCTTCATCTTCTTCTTCTTCTTCTTCTTTTTCTTCTTCTTCTTCTTCTTTGTCGTCTTCTTTTTCTTCGTCTTCTTCTACTGCCTGTGTGAGTCTCTGGCTGCCAGTAGAAAGCTTGTTTTTCTGACACTTGGCGCAGTGATAGAGGACAGTCTCAGCTACCTTCTCAGCAATTTTGGTGTACGCGAGTCAAGCTCTCTAGCGCCACCAGTAGGGAAAATTTGGACATGTTACAATACTAACTATAACATTGAAATGCAATTCCACTTTCCTTTGATTCTTTAGGTTATAAGTTGAAAGGACTCTGTGTGCCGTATTGGATTTTCCTCCATTTCTTCTTCTCCTACAAACTTTCGTTCCATCATCACCAATTTGAATAACAGCATCGTGAGACGATCCCAAAAAAGCTGTTTCTTTGATTTTTGATATATGTCATGGTTTGTTGATAACATGCACACAGGAAGTGATGGCAAACAGGAAGTGAATGCAAACAGGAAGTGAATGCAAACAGGAAGTGACACCATATCTCCAAGAAGGTTTGTCTATGTTCACTTCTACATGGCGCTATAATTAACAAATTTGTAAAAGTGCTTATGAATTTTGAACCACTCAACATTAAATCTAAATTTTTATTCCTGTCGATTCCCTTGAAGGTGCCAATGTTGTGAACAGTTTTTTTTTTCATTTCTCAAACAGGAAGTTACTCATTTAAAAATAATATATAAACAGTTTTTTTTTTCTTCTTCTTCTACAAATTTTGTCCAATCATTACCAAATGTTGGCAGCATTACGAGCCCAGACTGATGAATGAGTTTATGTACAGTATGGTTCGTCCATAATGCACAAATGATTTTGATGGTGAAGCTGCCAAACAGGAAGTGAGGGATATCTCAGCAAATCTGTGATGTATTTTGACCTGAACTGAAGGACCTTATCCTAAAGGTCTCCAAGACGTTTTGTCTAAATTCACCTCACTATTCAACTTTTGAACATCAAATCAAGATTCTCGTTTCTTTTGACTCTGTTGAAGGTTCGGTGTTGTTGTTCTCAGGAATTTGTGACTTTCAAACAGAAAGTTGGTCATTTTAAATGATAGCAAAAACTTTTTACCAATAATTCTGTCTAATAACCATAAAATGTGGAGTCACTTATCCGGCAATTAGTTTTTCTTTCTCTTGAATCCTGTGGAGGTCTCGAGAGTTCAACATGTAATGAGTGTGATGAAAATGATGAAATTACCTTCTTCTCTTACAAATTTTGTCTAATCATGAACTTTGTATCACAGCATCATAAGATCAGTCCAGAAAACATTATTCGATAACTGTGATATTTTATCCATAACATAAGTTGCCAAACAGGCTTTTGTATATGGACATTAATCTTGTCACATATATTTAGCTACATTACCTGAAGTTAAGAAACAAAATTTGACATCAGTTGTCAGGGTTGGGAGGGTTACCAAATCACAGGAAGTGAGGCGGTATCTCAGAAACAGCTTGACCTTTTGATAGAAAGTGCTTGGCCCCCTCAATTGCGGCTTGCAGCTATATACTTGTGTTCTATTTTAATTATTATTATTTTTATTTTCCTTGTCCTTCTTTTTCATTTCCTTCTATTCCTTTTCCTCGTTACCCCTTTCCTTTGTTCTGTTCTCCTCGCTTTTCTTTTAATTGTTTCATTCTTCACTTTCTTCTCTGTCTCTTTTCCCTTCATTCTCTCTCTCTGAGGATCTGAGAACTTCTATAACATTGTTTGGTTATTTAATTTATTTCATCATATTCTGTTTCTTTATTTAATCCTTCAATCACTTTATGCACACACACACACACACACACACACACACACACACACACACACACACACACACACACACACACACACACAGAGTTGGAGAAGCTTCAGAAAGGCTTTGTAAAGACAAAGAGACAGAGTCAGGACAGAGAGACAGACAGACTTCTGTCTCTGGCACCAAAAAAACCACAAACAAACAAACACACACACACACACACACACACACACACACACACACACACTGGGACTGAAACAACCCTAAACTGTAAACACATTCATTGAGCTGCTAAATTCTGTATAAATGAGAGGTTTTTGATGGTCGTCATTATGATAGATGTTTATTTTTGGTGTTGTTTCTTCATAGTGCTCTCAGTAGGAGACCAAAAAACCCTAAAGTGGTGATTACTGTGCTCTTTTTCGTGCAGCATGTTTATTGTCCTCGCTTGCCTTATTTATCATGTTTATATCCAGGCTGAACGAGCGGGAGAGTAGAAGTGTGTTTGTTAAAACCAGCCTCAAAGCATTTTGTTGTCTTGGTTGTTGTGTATCAGTGTTTCTTCATCTATCTTGGTGTGTCAGTGTTTGCGTGTTAATTACACCGCAGTGATGTCAGCAGGCCATGATTGATCGACTTCCCACTCGTTAAGTGATTAATTAGCATACTGATGAGCTCACAGCCCTTCAGATGTTTAGGAGACAAATGACCTTGTTCTGCTTTCTGAATGGGACACGTTTTAACTCAGACATGCTCAATCAGGAAGCCTCCTCACCACGGGAGCTTAGAGATAAGCACTGCACTACAAAGTATCATTTTCATGAGTCTCTGATCCATAACCACACCTCTTCTCCATTTTCATTGGTTCTCTGATCCATAACATTCTCTGATCCCCGATCTCTGACCACACCTCTTCTCCATTTATGTTGGTTCTTTGAATAAACATGTCTCTTCTCGTTTTCATGTTGGTGGGCAGAGCCAGTTGTAGTCAGGGGTGGAGAAGAGCAGCCTTAAAGTCAGACAGTTTCTTCATGTAGTGAGCTAGAAGCATGGGTCATAGCAGATATTGCTAGCTATATAGCTGAATTATTAGCTAACTAGCTGAAATATAAGGGTTGCTCCATCTGCACTGAACTGTAGGGTAAATGTAGAGACTTTGCCTTGAGTGCATCTCTGAGGCTGATATACAGCGAGCCACATAAATCCAGCTAAATATATAGTGTAGATAATGAAATGACTGGTCATTTCCACTGCTTTAGAGGGCAGGTGCCACCTCCATGTTCACTCTTCTCAAGCAGGGGCATTCACACTGGCTTGGATGACAGGTTTATACGAAAGAACCTTCTCTTAGGTGAGCTGGCATCAGGAAAGAGGCCAACAGGCAGACCCAGCCTACACTACAAGGATGTCTGCAAGTGTGACCTCAATGCTCTCACCATCGACTCCAGCACACGGCTGTCACTCAGACCGAAGTGCCTAGAAGCAAGAAGTGCAGAAAGGTCTCTCCAACCTGAGGCAGTGGAAAAGAGAGCAGAATGAAAATCAATCTCCCAAGTTTCTAAAGCTGCCTCAATGTTGTTCTGTATCTGTCTGCCAGTGGCACAAACACATGCTCCTTCAGGATCGAGAGCTGCCTCCTAGCATCCTAGCTATAGCCATCACCAGAGCATAAACATACATGGATCAGGTGAGCAGAGGGGTTGACTCACTCTGGCATAATTTAACTGAGAATGAGTTAGTCACTAACCAGCTCAGCAACTGGCTTACGATACGAATTCCACAGCGAGATTATCATCCATCATTCACAAGCTCCTCCCTCTTCCTGAAGGTGTGACGTGTTGCCTTCTCATGTGTTTGAGTTGGTAACAAAGACAGATGCAGAGACGAAGAAAAAAGATGTGGAGAGAGAGAGAGAGAGAGAGAGAGAGAGAGAGAGTGAGACAGATGAGAGCTATACACCAGATGGCTGAAGGACAGTTAGTGTGTGTGTGTGTGTGTGTGTGTGTGTGTGTGTATGTGTGTGTTATTATGTGTATTTCAGGCTGCTGTTAGTTTGAAAACGCGTCCTGCTCTTGTCGGTAATGACACAGTACAGTGACTCACACACACGCGCACACACACGCACACACACACACACACACACACACACAGTCTGAGTTAAGTGCTGTGTAGGTTTGGTCATTGTTAATTATGAGCTGTGGTTATCTGACACACAGTTTCAACATTTCAGAGTCGTCCCTAACTCTGGGTCCATCAGACATCTTTGTTCTGACCATCCCTGTCCTATACACACACACACACACACACACACACACATATACACATACACACACACCAGGTCTGGGGAGTAACAGAATACATGTGATGGCATTACGTAATCAGGACACAAAACACTGGTGACTGTAATATGTCAAAAAACAAAGTCATCAGATTACAGGTAGATTTAGTAAGAATGAGAATATTATCAAGATTAAATTTTTTTTCATTTAAATATTCAAAAGAAATGAACATTTTTACAGAACACAATACAGACAGCTGCTTGATTATAGTTCTGGTTCAGTCTCGCCAGAACAACACAAGTTGTTCTCTGAAATGTTTTTGTTAGGGTTCTACCGTACGTCCTCTTTTCCCCAGGACATGTCCTCTGTTTCAGACCTTAGAAAATATTTAAATTTGAGAAAATGTCCGGGATTCTGCTTTAGTTTCATTATGATGTGCTTATGGTCTAATACTGCATTGTGTGCGCATATGTGCATCGCTTTAACCCTCTCTGTAAGCCCCGCCTCCTCACACACCGATTGGTCGATTATAAAAGACTCGCAGCAACTATTGTCCAAATTCCTGCCTCTCGACCATTATCCTCCTTTCAGCGGGCGCATGAAGGTGAAGTGATGTTGTGTTCGGTGTTAAAAAGCTACTCCACAGTAGCACCGAATGAAGCTGTCCCGAGTCGAAACCACACCCATAACCATATAAGGTCATTTAAAATGTAATCTTATCACATTGCTTTGTATTAAATGGCCATTCATATGTGTAAATGATGGCAGAAGGTTCACTCACGGCCTCTGATATTTTATTTTATTCCATTAACGTTCAAAAGAATGAAGGGATTTATATTTAGATATGTGGTGATAATAGTGTGTCTTTTTCAGTGTATTAAATTCTGCATTCACAGTAACACTGTTTTAAATGTTATTAAGACACCCCCCCACACCCCCCCCCCCCCCCCCCACACACACACACCCCAAATAAAAGGTGAGCTCTTTTTGGAAAACCAGAATATGGTAACCCTCTCTTATGATGTTACCTGCATCAGGGACAGTGATCTTTTATTTATTTATTTATTTATTTATTTTAAATGTATTTAATTAAAACAAATCCAGACTTTGAACACATTTAAGCTCTAAATAAAAGTAGTTTAGATCATATTGCTTTTCTCTTGACTTTATTTACCTGTGACCTTGAAGTAATAATCAGATTACATTACTTTCATATCGTGAGACTTGGATCACGTTACCGATGATGATATTTTATGAAGTCATTTGTAACTGTAATGGAATAAAAATTTAAAGTGACCCAATCCGTATATGGAACTGGACGAGTAAAGACTGAGATAATGACTAGACTGTACATATTTTATTTACTGGAAGAGACACATAAAAAATGAACAGTTAATTTTATATATATATATGTATGTGTGTGTGTGTGTGTGTATATATATATATATATATAATTATAATTATTATTGGGTTATGGTTGTTGGGATTGCTGTATTTGGTGTGTGTGCAATGTTTTGTTTAGACGTACCCGTGATGTTGCGCTGGCAGGTGAGTGGCGTTCAGGTGTGAGCAGCAGTGTAAGGACGAGGATGGTGTTTGTAGGCCCGTGTGTATCTGAAGTGTCAGGTTTGTGTGGTTTTCCTGTAGTATGTCGTGAGCCTGTACTTTAGCGGTAAGTTCCTGTAAATCTGTGGTTTTTATAGCCTTAGTAAATTTCACTTTTTTTATGTGTGATGTGGGAGGAGGGGGGCTGCACGTGTGGTCACCCTAGGGCTCCACACTGTGTTAATCCGGGCCAGACACACACCATACCCAATCCCACAACTCTCTTAACATTTTAACATGCCCACTTTCGAGGATCCTAATAGAATGAGCAGGTACATCACTTTTACTGTTTTACTAACGTACCACACATCCAGTGCCCTCCTGATTCACTCTGTGTGTGTGTGTGTGTGTGTGTGTGTGTGTGTGTGTGTGTGTGTGTGTGTGTGTGACTGAGAAGTTGATATATTGAGACAGACATGTTGTCTTCAGGGGCCAATAAAATAGTGCTCACTTGCATTAGCATCCTAATGGAGACGCAACACAGTGCATTAGCACAGAGCTAACAGCCCTCATCTTGATTTGGGGTCCCTAGGTAGGCAGCATTTATGGGCAGCACAGAGCGTGTGTGTGTGTGTGTGTGTGTGTGTGTGTGTGTGTGTGTGTGTGTATGTGTGTGTGTGTGAATCACAGTGATATGAATCTCGATCGCTCTCAGAAAACTCAAAGAGGAAATCGAGCTGTGGAGGAGGATGATCAAAAAACCCTGTGGAGCATGTGTGTGTGTGTGTGTGTGTGTGTGTGTGTGTGTGTGTGTGTGTGTGTGTGTTCTCCATCACCAGAGCAGATCAAACACACATATACAGACACACACTATCAGAGGCTTTGGGCTGAGCACAGGCTAGAAAAAATGGAGAGAAAAAAGAGAGAGAGAAAGACAGATCTCTCTCTCTGGCATTAAACAGATTTCATTCTTCACATTTGATTGAATCTGTCAGCAGATGTGTGTGTGCGTGTGTGTGTGTGCATGTGTGTGTGTGTGTGTGTGTGTGTGTGTGTGTGCATGTGTGTGTGTGTGTGTATTTATGTGTGTGTGTGCGTGTGTGAAACAGAGACCCAGGGAGAAACAGGGCCGAGTTAAATCCCATTAGTGTGTTTGGGTCCAGGCTGATTTCCCATGATGCTTTGCAGCATGTCTCCGCAGGCTGCTGTGCTGTGAGTGAGAGGTCCTCATCCATGCAGAACATCGCTGTCCCATCTGTCTTTAGGACCATGACGGGGAAATGGATGAGGACCAGATCCAAACACCCGACGCGATTCAGAACCAGAACTAGAATT
Source organism: Ictalurus punctatus (assembly GCF_001660625.3). Taxonomy (NCBI): domain Eukaryota; kingdom Metazoa; phylum Chordata; class Actinopteri; order Siluriformes; family Ictaluridae; genus Ictalurus; species Ictalurus punctatus. The sequence continues at coordinate 29,611,049 of NC_030428.2, forward strand.
ACAAAGCTACAGGATCAGTCAGTAGAAGAAGTACTCTGTTTATGTTCTGCACTTTGTTATTTATTGTTCCACTCTACACTTCCTGTTTGTGATTGACTGGTTCAACTGTCCAATCAGGGCTGAGCTCTGGAGTAATCACGCTATAACCAGGAAAGTGGACAGAAACACTTCTGTATCGCAGCCTGAAGTTGATTGTTTTCCTTCACCAGCATGTCCCATTGTGTGAACACTGAACAATGTTCTCCACACACTAGCAGTTGCTGGGAAGATTTGAAAGGATTCATGAGGAACGTTCCTCAGGTCTTTAAGGTTCATGAGTGTCTCTGCAGTCCATGTACAGGACATCTCACACTAGGTTTGGTTTGATTTAAATCCCGCTGTATAATTAGCACTTAGGACCCAGGGTGGTTTAGTGGTGGAGAATTTGGGTTACGGATCAGAAGGTTCTCAGCACCTACTCTTACGCTCCACTGGCTTGCTCCAAACATCTCACTGTACTTGTAACGTTATAATAAAGGCATTTTATCGAATCTTATTCAGATATTAGGCTCATTATTTAAATGTGTACAATAATATTTTATCTCATTTTATTTATTACAGCAGTAGAAGCTTTTTATTTATTCCACAAGTTTTCACTGACAGAACGGATTAGGGTCTGATTTAGTTTTTTCCCCACAGATTTTCTCACTAATTTAGTCTTGTTCAATTCCCACCCATTAGTTAGGTCTACCTGTAATGCAACAGCAGCCAGTCCACGAGGACAAGGGCTATCACATGCTTCCCCCAAGACACGTGAAGCCTACAGCATCTTTTTGAACTTCTGCTCATGCTGCATAATGGGGTGTAGTAACACACCCGGAGGACGGTGCTATCCACTCACTTCTTCATACATGAGCTCACAGACGCCTGTGATTGGCTGTGACTGCCGTGATTGATATGGGAGCAAGAGTAAGCCCCTCCCTCCCCGAGACACAGTCAGTCTCCTGAACATGGACGGCTGTGGCGTTGTTGGGATTCGAACTCCTGAACGCTTTTCTGTTGCGTTCGGTGTTCAGGAGCCCAATTAAGATTATTTACAGGCGAGTTATTGAGGTTTGGATTAAACCCAGTCAAAGAGGCTAATAGCTATAAGAGCTCTTCTAGCTCATTTATAAATATAATACATTTAATAATGCTGATCTGTGGTTTCCACCACTGTAACTAAATAAAATAAATCACAGCCCCCATACTGTGCTTCACAGGTTCCTGGGGGTTCCTGAACCGCACTTTGAGAACCACTGCATTAGAATGATGGTGACCTACCTGACTTTGGGTTCCTCCGTTCTTCTCCATAAACATTTCACAAATTTATTCCAATTTATTCCTTTGTCCAGTACACAAGAATGAAATAAACAAAATATGGAGTAAAAGTGAATATCAATAAGTAGATGCCATGTTTTGTAGCTGGTGTGTGAGTGTGTGTGACTGTGTGTGTGTGTGTGTGTGTGTGTGTGTGTGTGTGTGTGTGTTTTAATGCACGTCGTAATGCAATGAAATCCAACCAGTTTAATTAAAGCAGATAAGATAACGATCCTGAGGATGAAAGTGTGTTTATCTGGATTATACAGGCGGGCAAGTTCATTATATTTTAGATTGTACAGAAATTATAAACACTGAAAACTCTGTGTGTGTGTGTGTGTGTGTGTGTGTGTGTGTGTGTGTGTGTGTGTGTGTTTACCATCTATACCTCTACATCTCACCACATGATTTAATAACTATGGCCTGCAGGCAGATTTCTTTCGGTGCAGTAATTAAGAACGATAGAGGCACTTTCGTTGGTGTGTTGTGTGTGTGTGTGTGTGTGTGTGTGTGTGAGAGAGATAGAGAGAGAGAGAGAGAGAGAGACCCATCCACATGCCATGATTTTTGTACTGCAGAGTGTAAAAAACTGTCACCCCCAAATTCTAAAATCTGATTGGTTATGCTTTCATCCAGGGGCGGAGTTTAGAGTTACATGGTCTTCATCATTACACAGTTTCTGTCGTAAGCCATGCCCCCTTTGTGTTATTGATTAATTCCTCATTATTTGCACCTGGAGATATGGAAGTACGACTAAAACTGGAACGCTGCTGCAAACGTTAGCAAAAAATTGTGTCTTCTGTCTCACACACACACACACACACACACACACCGCATGGCAGAAATGCAGCTCCATATGGAGAACCCAGCTGTGGAGGATAGCTGTGTCTCATTCATTCTGTCCAGAAACATGGATGCTGACGTTCACGCTGCCAGACAGCCGGGCCTCGTCCCAATCCAATAAAACACTCCATCTGCATTAAAGGAAGTGGATGAGAGGTGTAGATTTCAAGATAGTCAAGTTGTGCAGGTTTTTATTCTCATTCCTCTATATAACGTGTATACATTGGAAGAAAATGATGGAACAAAATGATGTTACACGTAACAGTACACAAGACTACATAAAGTACAAATACACAACAGTGTGAGACGAGTGCAAAACAATAAATACACAACAATAAATACACAAAACAATAAACACACAAAATAATAAATACACAAAACAATAAATACACAGAACAATAAATACACAGAACATGGACAGTAAACTGTAAGCTATTGAGTAATTTAGCAGTATAGCAGCAATAATGTGTTCCATAGTTCAAAGAGACTGATGCAGATGTGTAAAGTGCAGATGTGTAAGGTGCAGGTATGTAAAGTGCAGATGTGTAAAGTGCAGATGTGTAAATTGCAGGTGTGTAAAGTGCAGATGTGTAAGGTGCAGGTATGTAAAGTACAGGTATGTAAAGTGCAAATGTATAAGGTGCAGGTATGTAAAGTGCAGGTATGTAAAGTGCAGATGTGTAAGGTGCAGGTATGTGAAGTTCAGATGTGTAAAGTGCAGGTATGTAAAGTGCAGATGTGTAAAGTGCAGATGTGTAAGGTGCAGGTATGTAAAGTGCAGGTGTGTAAAGTGCAGGTGTACAGTGGTACTGAGTCTGATTGGGTTAGGTGTTTGGTTAGCCCAGGTGAACGCTGGGAGGCAGCAGGGTGTTGAGTAATTTCACTGCCTCAGTGAAGAAACTGTAGTGGAGTCTGCTGGTGGATGCTCCTGTACCTTCTGCCAGATGGCAGGAGGGTGAAGAGTCCATGAAAAGGATGAGAGGGTCGTCTGCAATGCTGGTGGCTTTGTGGATGCAGCAGTTGTTGAAGGAGGTGTGGGTAGGTAGAGAGACCCTGATGATCGTTTCAGATGTCCTCACAGTTCACTGTAGGGCCTTGCGGTCGGAGGATGTGCAGTTCCCGATAGTGTGCACAGCGAGAAACTTGGAGCTTTTGACTCTCTCCACAGTTGTTCCATTGATCTGCAGTGTTGAGTGGTCCACTCGGGTTTTCCTGAAGATGACAGTCATTTCTTATCGACATTAAGAGATAGATTGTTGTCTCTACACCATTCTGTGAGCTGGTTCACCTCCTCCCTGTACGCTGATTCATCATTGAGGCCCATGGCTGTGGTGTCATCAGCAAACTTGATGATGTGATTAGAACTGAACTTTGCAGCACAGTCATAAGTCAACAGTGTAAACAGCAGTGGACTGAGCACACAGCCCTGGGGGGCACACAGCCGGTGTTCAGTGTGGTGGTGCTGGAGGTGGAGTTGCTGATCCGGACGGACTGGGGTCTCCCGGTCAGAGAGTCCAGGATCCAGTTGCAGAGGGAGGTGTTTAAACCCAGCAGCTCAGCTTTGTTGTTGGTTGTTATGTAATGATTGTGTTGAAAGCCGAACTGAAGTCTATGAACAGCATTCTTACGTAATTGTCCTTTTTATCTATATGGGTCAGAGACAGGTGGATGATAGCAGATATGGTGTCCTCTGTTGAGCAGTGGGGATGGTATGCATACTGAAATGGGTCCTGTGTGGTCTGAGCAGCCAAAGTGGGGGCAGGACACAGCCTTGTAAGCACTGTCATTGCTGGTGTAAATAAGGTCTAAAGTGTCTGTACCAAGGGTTGCAAAATCAAGATGCTGCTGGAACTTTGTTAGCAGTGATTTCAGCTTCTCATGGTTAAAATCTCCAGTGACAATGAAAAATCCATCAGGGCGCACTGTCTGTAGGATACAGATAGCCCCGTAGAGTTCACTTAGCACTTCCTTAGCGTTAACACCTTGTGGAATGTACACCGCAACAATGAGCGCGTTGGTAAACTCTCTGGGCAGGTAATATGACTGGCATTTCATAGTCATAAACTCCACCAGTGACGAACAGTAGCTTGAAACCACACTGGCACTCCTGCACCACTCATTTATGTAAACGCTCAGACCACCACCACGAGTGCTGCTATCCTGTCAACAAGATGTGAGGTTAGCCCGGCTAGATGAATGGCTGCGTCCGGAATGCTGTCGTTGAGCCAAGTTTCCATTAAAATGAAAACACAGCAGTCCCTGACTTCACGCTGGGTAGTTAGCTGTAGTTTCAGTGAGCCTAGTTTATTGTCAAGAGAGTGAACATTGGAGAAGAGAATGGATGGTAGAACGAGACGGCTTGGGTTCACTTTAACCTAGCACAGATGCTGACTCGCTTTCCACGCTTCTTCTGCCTCACACACCGTTTCCAATACCCTCTCTTCCAGCCAGTGGCATCAGGCAATGCCACGGTCCCAGGGCCTGGTTCGTGTACCAGCCCGAGGTCACTTAGCTCATCTCGCAGTCAATTGTTTATTCCTCCCAAGCTTGGTTCTCCAGTGTTCAGCAGAATTAGTTGATGTTACACCTGTGCTTCCGATGTACATCTGTTTAAAACGTTTCCAAATTGGTGTAGGCTACACGAAACATGTACCATATTAGTGGACCCAAAGTGGCCGCTGCGTGCTACTGTGCCGGAATCTTGGATGAACTGAAGCCTAGTTATCATGATTTTATTAGAAAGTTTGTGCACCCTCAGGATATGATGAGGTAATTTATACCCCCCGATATTCAATTCTCCATATGCATATATTAACATCATACATTGTGCACACTCAAAAAGGCCAATCCAATAAAGTGTCTTATTTGTCTGTGAGGAGTGCTTCTTCTGTGTGTGTGTGTGTGTGTGTGTGTGTGTGTTAAAGCAGATCTTGCCTCTTCACTATGGAAACTGTTTCTGTCTGGAATGGAGAAATATTTTTATCCTCTACCTCCTCGTTAATTCTTTATTAACATTTTTACACCCTTAAATCTCCCCCTAGACACTTCTCAGGAAGTAAACAAGCTCGACCCCTTATTTCTGTTCATTCCTCTTCAGGCTTCACTAACAAGGACTTGTTTATGAGCTGAGCCTCAGGAAGTGACAATAAAAGTAAAGGGCAGAGTAGGTGTGTTCGACGTCATGCGGTGCTATGCAAACCGTTTGGTGGCTGATTTGAAGCAGTGCGTGCCGGTTAGAATTTTTGTTCGACTTGATGCTGATGCAGCGTCACTATGATGAATGGCATCAAAGTACGGCAATGGCAATACGAGAGCAGCCGACTCCCTCAGGCAGCGCAGCTTCTCCAGAGCGGCTGCACGAACTCTGATGACAACACAGCTGTTTCACGATTGGCCAGACTCACCCACGACCTCACCCACAACCCTACCCACTCACCCACAACCTCACTCCCTCACCCATGACCTCACCCACTCACCCACAACCTCACCCAATCACCTACAACCTCACTCACGACCTCATCCACTCACCCGCAACCTTACCCACGACCTCACCCACCGTACCATGACCTCACCCGCGACCTCACCCACCGCACCCATGGCCTCACCCACTCACCCACAACCTCACCCACGACGTCACCCACGACCTCACCCACCCACGACCTCACCCACTCACCCATGACCTCACCCACTCACCCACGACCTCACCCACCCAAGACCTCACAAACTCACCCACGACCTCACCCACAACCTCACCCATGACCTGACCCACGCACGACCTCACCCACCCACGACCTCACCCACTCACCCATGACCCCACCCACCCACGACCTCACTCACTCACCCATGACCTCACCCACCCAGGACCTCACCCACTCACCCACGACCTCACGCACCCAAGACCTCACAAACTCACCCATGACCTGACCCACCCACGACCTCACCCACTCACACACGACCTCACCCACTCACCCATGACCTCACCCACCCACGACCTCACCCACTCACACACGACCTCACCCATGACCTCACCCACCCACGACCTCACCCACTCACCTACAACCTCACCCATGACCTCACCCACCCAAGACCTCACAAACTCACTCACAACCTCACCCACAAACTCACCCATGACCTCACCCACCCATGACCTCACCCACCCACGACCTCACCACTCACCTACGACCTCACCCACGACCTCACTCACCCACGACCTCACCTACCCAAGACCTCACAAACTCAGCCACGACCTCACCCACGAACTCACCCGTGACCTCATTCACCCATGACCTCATTCACCCACACCCTCACCCACCCACACCCTCACCCAGAACCTCAGCCACAACTCACTTTATTGGTTTTTAAATAATACAGTTGAACTTTCTTCTTGTACATATAGGTGCTGTATTAACCTGTTCAGTAACAGTAAACAATAAAGTGTTTGTGGTTGCTACCTGTAAAATTCAGATGTCTGTTTATTTGAGAAATATTAAGTCTACTCCACTTTGTCTGCGATAAACAAATTAAACACTGCGCCAGCATGACTACTGGAAGCAGGAAGTGTCCGACTGACGACTCCGTTTTCAGCTCCTCCCCCGACCGCAAGCGACAACTCTCACCGATCGGTTACATCCAGCTCGCAGCCCAAGTCCAACACACCTACTCACTTCACTGTCTGAGAGAGGCTCCGCCCACAGACACTCTACAGAACACCCGATTGGACACCAGCTATTTTAAACCTCTGTTGTGAAACACTCGAATCCTTCATTAGTTAGGGGTCCTAACCTGAGTATATGAGTGTATGTCTAGCTAGTGGTCTATTTAGAACAATGAATATTTGGACTGCATCCTAAATATATACCTTATTGATCTGTGGTTGTGGATTTTTTGTGTTGGTGTCTCGGTTATCGTATTTGGTCATAACTTCCTGTATATGCAGAAATAATATTTTATTACTGTTTAATAATAAAATATTGAAGTATTGTGGGTTTATGTGAAGTGTGAGCTTTATCCATCACACACACACACACACACACACACACACACACACACACACACACACACACACACATCAATGTATAGAACTCAATGCAGTGATTTAAATGAGCATATTTAATGAGCTAGCATTAGTTGCTAATGCATTAAACCCTTAATCCTGAAATCAGTCCATTTTCTTTTCGGCTAATCCGCATCCAAACTGTTTATTTTTCAATTACAGCTAATCACCTAGAGCTTAGCCACTAAATTAGCTGCTAATCAAAAATCTAATTTGATAAAGGAGATAATCAGGTCAATTAGCTACAGTGGAGGAGGAAACAGGAAGTAGATCCACAGGTCTGGGATGTTTCTGACATGCCTTCAGCATAGAATTCTGGGATGTGTGTTATATGGTGGAGTGTTTCCATGTCCTTACTGCTTTGCAAGCCTCTTTACATAGCTAGCATGCTTTACATCTCTCCAGTGGTTTGCTAGATTACTTTTCATGTCCTTTGTTAGCCTTGACAGGGTTAACTAAATTAATATATACTTAGTGCTTTGCATATCTAGCATGCTTTGCTAGCATCAGGTTACTAACCACTGTACAATGCTAGTGTGCTTTCCTTGTCCTTCGTGCTGGCCTCTAAACTTTGCATGCACTTGGTGCTTTGAAGCCTCAGTTGCTGGCTTTGCTAGCTTTTTTCTGTATCCTCTATTCTTTGCTAGCATGCCGCATGTTTTCAGCACTGTTACATGATGCCCGTGATGTTTTGCTAACTACATTGCAAATGTGTGTTCCAGGTCCTTAGTGCTGTACATGTCCATCAGTGCTGTGCTAGCATCAGGTTACTGGCCTCTGTACACAATTAGCATGCTTTACATATCTCCAGAGCTTTGCTAGAATATTTTTACACACAACAGTCTTTATACAGAGCAGTGCAAAAAACATTCTGTGAGCTGAGGGTCTGCAGGCTGAAAGACCATGTTAATGAGAGATCAGAGGAGAATGTCCATACTGCTCTGAACTGACAGGAAGTCTATAGTAACTCAAATAATCACTCTTTACATCTGTGCTGAGCAGAAAAACATCTCTATGCACAACACAATAAATCTTGAGGTGGATGAGCTACAACAGCAGAAGACCACATCAGGTTCCTCTCCTGTCAGATCAGAACAGGAATCTGAGAATATCACACACACACACACACACACACACACACACACACACACACACACACACACACACACACACACACACACACACACACTCTGGACAGCTGAAGACTGGAAAAAGTCCAGATTGTTTTCCTAATGTTTAACTGTCCAGTGTGGGTGAACCTGTGCCCATGACAGCCTCAGATTCTTGGCTGACAGGAGAGGAACCTGATGTAATCTTCTGAGTTAAAATCCCAGAAGATCAGCAGTTTCTGAAATACTCAAACCATCCCATCTTCCACCAACAACCACGCCACAGTTAATGTCACAGAGATCAGATCTTTTCTTCATTCTGATGTTTGATGTGAACATTAACTGAAGCTCTTGAGATTTATCTGCATGATTTTATGCATTCTTCTGCTGCCACATGATTGGCTGATTATATAACTGCATAAATGAGCTCTTAATAAAGTGGCCAGTGAGTAGGTATATTAGTATTAGCCTGTACAAGTGCGTGTATGTGTGTGTGTGTGTGTGTGTGTGTGTAGTACATGTGTTTATCCATGCAGATTTGTTACATCAGTAAAGTTTCCTACGACCTTGTTGGAGAATTTGTGTGCAGTTGCCAGGCTTATCTTCTGACCGATTCACACCACAGACACATCGCTGGCCCACTATAGCTACACAGTCACACCAGACCTGAATACTGAACCCCTCACACGATACTGAACCCTCACACGATACTAAACCTCTCATGCGATACTAAACCCGTCATGCTATACTGAACCCCTCACACGATACTAAACCTGTCACGCTATACTGAACCCGTCACTTTATACTGAACCCCTCACACGATACTGAACCCGTCATGCTATACTGAACCCCTCACACGATAGTGAACCCCTCACACGATACTAAACCCGTCACGCGATACTGAACCCCTCACACGATACTAAACCCGTCACGCTATACTAAACCCTTCACACGATACTGAACCCCTCACACGATACTAAACCTGTCACGCTATACTAAACCCGTCACGCTATACTGAACCCATCACGCGATACTAAACCCCCCACGCTATACTGAACCCCTCACACGATACTAAACCCGTCACGCGATACTGAACCCCTCACACGATACTGAGCCCGTCACGCTATACTGAACCCGTCACGCGATACTGAATCCCTCACACGATACTAAACCCGTCACACGATACTGAACCCGTCACGCTATACAGAACCTGTCATGCTATACTGAACCCGTCACGTGATACTCTACCACTCACACGATACTAAACCCGTCATGATATACTGAACCCCTCACGCGATACTGAACCCCTCACGCTATATTGAACCCATCACGCTATACTGAACCCGTCACGATATACTGAACCCTTCACGCGTTACTGAACCCCTCACATTTTGTTAATGGTTCTTTCCATATTCTAAGTGTTTAGCGATCCTCACTGATACGCTGTATGGCGGTGCATGTTTGGGTGTTTTCAGTACATTCCCAGGCAGCATGCTCTCCACATCCTCCTGTGAACCCTGTAGGGGAAGTTTCTTTTTTTTAAAACTATATATAGTGCACGCAGGCAATCAATGAGCTCAGAATTGCATTCTGGGAAATCGATCGCATTTCATTTCCCTGCCGTTGAAGGGAAAGTGTGTGAGTTTACGCAGAAAAGCTTCTTAACACACCTCGAACTCAATCAGAGGCTCTCAGCTCCCGATCGATACACCGGGCCGAGGGAATGATAACCTGAGATCTCACCTGAGTTACACAGAGACGTTCTCACGCACACGTCACTTTATTTCTGTAATTTTAAAGTAGAAGAAGGCAGTGTGTGTTTCACTCTGAGAAAATCTGATCATCCATTACTGAGATCAGAGACACAGATAACACACTGCTGTCTGTGTCCGGCTGTCTCACTCACACACACACACACACTCTCACACAGCTGTTGATTAAATTTTCTATAACAGCAGCTCTGCCCGTACTACAGCTGCAAATCACAGGCACTCGTTCTAATACGTTATTGATTTTATGGTAACAGTTCATTCACAGGGACGTGTTCAGCAGACACTCCACTGATAATAAACAAGTTAAAAATGTGTCGACATGGCAACGCGTTATTGAAGTAAGAAGACATTTTGGAATTTATGGAAGGAGTCTCCAGTGTCAGCGCTGTGTAACAGTCAGAAGTAAAGCACTAACTTTAGGTTCCCTTCCAAAGGGAACTTTGACGTTGCATTTAGCATAACAGTATGGGAACATCTTGCACGCGTGACCGGTATCTGAAGCTTGTGTAAAATCATGCCTCTACTTACAGGCCTGCCATGATCAGGTGACGTGGCAATTAAGCGCGTCGCATGATATATATATATGGCACCTGTGACCACGCCGCCAGCCTTATTATCTTCAGCGAGACTGCATGGCTGTTGTTTGTGTGACAAAAGAAAAAAAACGCTTCATTTCTACTCTATATTTCTCAATATCTCTCAACTTTTCTATCCCTTTTTTTAGAAAAAGAAAAGAGGGTGAAAGAATGAACAAGAGGTATTTCAGGAAGTGTGTTACGCCTTGCTCCCGTTTCATCATGGGAGCAGACGGACACGCTTTCTGCATGAAGTGTTTGGGTATAGAGCATGCTACAGCAGCCCTCGAGGGGTATGATTGTCAGCATTGTGAAGGTTTCACGATTAGGCAGCTACGCTCTCGGCTCGCTCTCTTCTCGTCCGAGGGGAGTTGGGTTTCAGAGCCTCGCGGATCTGGGCCGGCCACTGCCGAGGCAGCCAACCGGCTCAGGTTCTGGGGTTCTTGTATGGATTTGGAAGAGGAGCCAGAGACGAGCCCTGCTCTATCTCTTGCTCTGTCTTCCAGGTCCAGCTCTCCTCCTGACTTTAGAGCTAGCTTCGCGACTCCTCCTTCTCCTATGGAAAGCCAAAACACCCTCGCTGACTCCGAGGAGTCGGTAGAGGGTGCCATTGCACCAAAAACCAACAGCAGCTCTCAAGCATATAAAGAGCTGCTTGAGGTGATCACTAGGGCGGTTCAAAAGTTGAATATAGATTGGCCCGGGGAAGAGGAAGTGGCTCATAGCAGGCTGGTTGAGCGCTTCCTCTCCAGTGAAAATAGATATAAAGCTCCCTCACACCGCAGAAAACTCCCCTTTTTTCCAGAAGTGCATGAAGAGATATCACGGTTCTGGAGAAAACCATACACTAGCCGTGTTTATAAACCTGCAACGTCTGATTACTCAGCCATCAAGGGGAGTGAGCAGCACGGCTACGTAGCGATGCCAAAGGTGGAGGAGGCGCTTGCGAGCCACCTCTCTCCATCAACAGCAGGTAATTTAGGGAGGCCAACTTGACCTTCAAAGCCATGTAAAGCCACTTCGGCGTTGGTGGGCAAAGCCTATGCGGCAGCGGGTCTTGCTAGTGGGTCCCTGCATAAAATGGCAGTGTTGCAGGCCTACCAAGCAATCCTGCTGAGTGAGCTAGATACTGGTGAGGGAATTGGGCCCGAGGCAGTGACAGAGCTGTGCCGCACTACAGATTTATCTCTATGGGCGACCAAACAAACGGCCCGCCATATCGGCTGTTCAATGGGCAGCCTGGTTGTGGCAGAGAGACACCTATGGCTCAACTTCTCAGGGATGGGGGACAAAGATAAGGTCTCCTTGCTGAACGTGGATGTTAAACCTTCAGGCCTGTTTGGGGGTGCGGTCAATGCCATCGCCAACAGGTTTTGTGAAGCAAAACAGCAAATGGCGGCGTTCAGCCAGTTCCTTCCCCGTCGTGTCGAGTTCGCACGGGCCTCCATGAGTGGAGTCCGGGCCAGCGCTGGTGCGAGGGAGACGCAGAAGACGAGTGTGGCGGCCTGCCTCCCCCCACAGAAAGCCAGGGGGACCGGGTGGCCACAGCCACAGCCTGCTAAGAGGCATGATCTAAGAATGATCATAAAAGCAAAGCAGGCAAGGAAGGAATGGTCCTGATGGGCCACGGAGGGATGTATCAGGGACATGAGGCTGCTAGGGCAACTAGCCCCCAGTGCTACTGTAGGGCCTTCCCTGGCCAAGGCCATCCCACGTTTTCAGTCTTCACTGGTCAGCGAGCTGTCACAGGGCAACGGAAATCTGATGCTTTCCCTCCAACGAAATGTGGAAAAGCTAACATCACTGAAAGACCATTTGGCAGCAAGGAAACTACTGCCAAATGTGTCCCCATGGGTTCTGTCTACCATAGAAAAGGGTTACCGGGTCCAGTTCATTGCTCGACCCCCCCAGTTCAGAGGTGTGCTCACCACAGTTGTCAGCACAGAACAGAGCCCAATGTTAGCACAGGAAATAAGTTCCCATTTGGACAAAGGGGCCATAGAACATGTACCCCGTTCCCTAAGGGAGGGAGGTTTTTACAGCCGTTATTTCCTGGTCCACAAAAAAGATGGGAGTATGCGGCCAATTTTAGATCTGCTTCATCTGAACCGTACTCTTCAGACATACAGGTTCAAGATGCTGACGCTCAAACTTATCGTGCCACAGATTCAGTCTGAGGACTGGTTTGTGACGATAGATCTGAAAGATGCATATTTCCACATCGGAATATCGCCCAGTCACAGGAAGTTCCTGAGGTTTGCGTTTGGAGAAAACACATAGCAATTTTGGGTCCTTCCCTTTGGGCTAGCTTTATCCCTTCGCACCTTCACAAAGTGCATGGATGCTGCTCTGGCTCCCTTGCGACTCCGGGGCATCCGTGTACTAAACTACCTGGATGACTGGTTAATTCTAGCACGATCCAGGGAACAGGTGGTTCAACATCTAGATGATGTTCTTGCCCACATGAGGAGCTTGGGGCTCAGGTTGAACCTCAAGAAAAGTATGCTTTCTCCAGTGCAGAGGACAACTTTTCTAGGGGTTATATGGGATTCTACTATGATGAGGGCGTTTCTATCCCCAACACGCGTAAAATCGATCCTATCAACTTTGAGCAAGATAAAGCTAGGTCTGGGCATACCCTTCACTCTTTACGAGAGGCTGTCGGGCCTTATGACAGCAGCAGCCAACATCATACCGTTGCGCCTATTGCACATGAGACCGTTTCAGTGGTGGCTGAAAAGTCGGGGGTTTCATCCGAGGATGAAACCTCTGGGTGTAATCAGTGTCACACGGCGATGCCTACGTGCTCTGAGTATTTGGAGGTGCCCGCAGTTCCTAGCCTCAGGTCACACTCTAGGGGTGTCCCCTTACTGCAAGATGATGATGACAGACACATCCCTCACGGGCTGGAGTCTTAAATGGCTGTCCAGCTTACGGTCTTTGGAGCGGCCCTCATCTGGAGTGGCATATAAATCGCCTAGAGATGCGGGCCGTATTCCTAGCACTGAAGTTCTGTCTGCCTCAGTTGAGAGGTCACAGTGTGCTAGTTGTGTCAGACAACACAGCTGTGGTTTCATGTATCAACCACCAGGGAGGGTTACGTTCACGCCCCCTGATCAAGCAGGTGCAACTAATCCTTCTCAGTGCAGAGGGAAAGTTCTTGTCAGTGAGTGCAATGTACAGTCCAGGCAGCCAGAATGTAGGGGCAGACATTCTGTCAAGGCAGGGGCTGAGGCCCGGGGGTTGGAGGCTCCATCCACAAGTGGTGGAGTCCATATGGTGGATGTTCGGACAAGCGGAAGTGGAAGTGTTCGCTTCCGAGGAGACAACACACTGCCCGCTGTGGTTCGCCCTCACTCCTCCCTCACCATTGGGGCTGGACGCCATGGTGCACACGTGGCCGAGGTCATGTCTATATGCTTTTCCCCTGATCGCCCTGCTCCCACAAATTCTAGCGAGAGTTCGCCAAGACTGTCTACATCTGCTGCTAGTAGCACCTTATTGGCCAGCTCGAATATGGTTCTCGGAGATAATGTCCCTGCTCGACGGCACTCCTTGGGAGATTCCCATCTGCAAGGACCTACTGTCTCAAGCCTGAGGGCTGATTTATCACCCTCGGCCAGAACTACGGAAACTGTGGGTCTGGCCCCTGAGGGGCACCAGCTCATAGATTCTGTTCTCACAACTGAGGTTGTAGAGACCATGTTAAACCCTAGAGCACCATCCACAAGGAAATTGTATGCGCTCAAGTGGCGGCTTTTTGTCTTGTGGTGTGAGGAACGTCAGCTAGACCCAGTGAACTGCGCAATAGTTACAGTCCTGGAGTTCTTACAAGAACGTTTTTCAGCAGTGTTGACTCCTTCTACAATCAGGGTTTACATGGCCGCAATTTCAGCTAGCTACACCCCTGTTGATGGAGCCTCTGTGGGGCAACATCCTCTAACTTCGAGCTTCATGCATGGTGTCAGACGGCTGAGGCCCATCTGCAGTCTGCGAATACCTTCCTAGGACCTTTCTGTGGTCTTGGAAGGTCTGTCAGGGGCCCCATTTGAGCCCTTAGAGTCAGCCTCTGAGAAGCTTCTGACTCTAAAGATAGCTCTTCTACTGGCCCTGACATCTCTCAAGTGAGTGGGAGATCTACAAGCTCTCTCGGTTGCCCCTTCCTGCCTTGACTTTGCCCCTGGACTAGCCAAGGCCTTCCTGTATCATAGGCAGGATTATATTCCTAAAGTGCCTACATCGGCTGCCCACCCTGTGGTGTTGCAGGCCTTCTGCCCTCCTCCGTTCCTTGGGCTTGGGTATTTTTGAACAGGCCGTACCCTCGGTATGACGGAGTGGGTATTCCTGTTCCCATACTGTTATGCTAAATGCAACGTCGAAGTTCCCTTGAAAGGGAACTTCGGGGTTACGCATGTAACCCTGTTCCTTGAGAAGGGAATGAGACGTTGCATAGCACTGTCATACCAGGGCAGGCCTGTGGATTGCGTCTTCGCTTCAGATAATAGAGGCTGGCGGCATGGTTCACAGGTGCCATATATATATATCATGCGACGCGCTTAATTGCCACGTCACCTGATCATGGCAGGCCTATAAGTAGAGGCATGATTTTACACAAGCTTCAGATACCGGTCACACGCGCAAGGCGCTCCCATACTGTTATGCTAAATGCAACGTCTCGTTCCCTTCTCAGGGAACAGGGTTACATGTGTAACCCCAACGTTTTCTGACATCTTCAGAACAGAGGAGTTTACACTTCTTTACTGTTTCATTATTAACTTTTTTTTTCTCTTATTAACATTAACATGCTGGTGCCAGATGGGCTGGTATGAGGATTTCAGGATTTCTCTAAAGTTTACACAAAATGGTACAATAAAAGATTGAGTAATTGGAGGGTCTGCAGGCTGAAACACCTTGATGATGAGAGATCAGTGGAGAATCACCAGACCGGTTTGAACTTACAGGAAGTCTGTAGTAACTTAAATAATCACTCTTTACAACTGGCGTGAGTAGAAAAGCATCTCAGAATGCACAACACATCAAAACTTTGAGGTAAATGAGCTACAACAGCAGAAGACCACATCAGGTTCCTCTCCTGTCAGATAAGAACAGGAATCTGAGGCCATCATGGGCACAGACTCACTAAAACTGGACGCCCTCAGATTCCTGTTCTTGGTCGACAGGAGAGGAACCTGATGTGGTCTTCTGCTGTTGTAGCTCATCCACCTCAAGATTTTGATGAGCTGTACATGCTGAGATGCTTTTCTGCTCACCACGCTTGTAAAGAATGATTATTTGAGAATTGTTGTTGATATAGATGTAAGTCTATATGTTGCTGACAGTTCATTAGCCAGCGTATATATATGGTGTATAATATAACAGTATTGTGGAATGCTCCTTTCATCATAATGCTCAGTCCTACTTAAAGTGTACAGTATTTCAGCCATTTAACAGAAAAGAAACATGTGCTGATCTCCAACGGGAGAGTCGATCTGACACAGAAACACGCACACTGAACTGGAGATTCTATTCAAATGTTATCAGAAAAGATGAACACTAAAATGAACTCTTTATTGTGGTGATAAAAACATCTCGCAGGTTTCTGAAGATTCCGCTGTTTATTCATCGTCTTTGTCTAGAGCAGCTGTGAGGCGAACAGCAGATATGTCTGCAGAGAAGAGAAAGGAACAAAGCAGATTCCACTGATCTGTCACGTGGATCGCGAGCGCTGTTACTGCACTGGAACGTAGATTAGAGGAGCTGGCAGCGAGTACGAGCTGTTGGCGGGAACGCAACAGCGTATTGAAGTATAGCAGCAGCAGCAGCACTGAACCACAGATTTGGCTAAATTACTTGGATTCTCCATCCAATACGGCTGGACAAGTGCCTGAGCTTTATTGTGGTTTACTAGAGGAGCGTCATCCTGGAGCGTGAGCATCACACTGCCTTTGTTTCTAAACGTAAACTCCATAGAAATACACTGAAATTAGAAAACCATACTTTCTATATAGTGTGTGGTTTATTTAAAATCATAGGCTGTGTAAAAAGTTCTTACTGAATAATGAAACTTTGTGTTGTGTTTTTGTATATAAGTATTTTATTCCAACTAAAGAAATAAACATAGACTTCTTTAACTGGCTGGAGGGGCAACTCCATACAGACCACACCCCCAAAATCAGCTATAAAATATGGAAGTGTGTAATTATGACATTTTTACTTGATAAAATGTTTCTAATATTTTGGAAAGGATCTGTCTTGACATTGTCCCTCTGCCAAAATGTAGTGGAGTGATGTTAACTCTATATCTGGATTTCTATAAAGCGTTATATAAATAAAACTGCATTGAAAATGTTTTTTTATTTATCAGGGTATAAATAAGAATTGTGCGGTCCTCACCAACATCTATAGACAAACAAAGAACCTCAGTGACTAAAAAATAAACAACACAACGGATATTAATATGTAGTATTTCTTTCCCCCCAGAAGTAAACCAACATTCATAAACCTCAGTCATTTATGATAATGATAATGAGTCTATATTTATCACATATACATTACAGCACAGTGAAATTCTTTTCTTTGTATACCCCAGCATGTCAGGAAGTTGGGGTTAGAGCACAGGGTCAGCCATGATACAGCGCCCCCTGGAGAAGAGAGGGTTAAGGGCCTTGCTCAAGGGCCCAACAGTGGTAACCTGGCAGTGCTGGGGCTTGAACCCCCGACCTTCTGATCAGTAACCCAGAGCCTTAGGTGTTACTAATGAAATGCACATGATTAGTTAATCATCATGAAGTGTGACTACCTCTACAAAAGCAGAACGTTTGTTCTGGAGCACTCAGGTATGTTCAAGTTCAACTTGCATGGACTATGAAGCAAACTAACTAGGTATTTAGCTGTTGAACTAGGCTTTTTACATTAATTATTAAACAATTAATATACATATCTCTCAAACAATAAAAATGTATGTAGCTGAAACTTATACTGTTAGGGTTCCAGGGGCCATTCCAGGATTTTCTAAATGGGGTGGCAGAGGGGGCACCAAGAACCCGTCAGTGGGGCCACATAAGAAATCAGAAATAAATACTGGCTTAGAAAACATTGGGCACAATTCCCAGGCTCTTGTGCAGTTTCCTGTGCCCTAATACAGGTGGTATTACATGACAAGTGTCACTGCACAAAAGCCTGAAAATCATTTTGTATTGAATAACTGTAATACCGTGGTTAATATGTTTATCTAGGAAGTGGTATCTTGTGAATTGGTTGTGAATGTGAAAAGGAAGAACCTTTAGACACACCCCTGGTGGATTCTGGGTAAGGGCTCTTTGATGATGAGATTCGATTAAACAGCAGGCATACTGGCTGCCATAATGCTAGGCTTGAGATCAGTGCCTCAAGAATGGAAATTGTGTGGCTAGTATTGCACATACTGTATTTTAAGAACCCCATAAAGGGTTGCATGCGTTATTGTGCCTAATGAGAGAGCTGTAGCAATAGCACTGAGTGGCAGACTTTGCACAAACCAAGTTGGATCCTCCACCTAGTATGGCTGGACAATTGCCTGATCCACTGTGTGGTACACCAAACACATGTGGCTTGACTATTCTACAGTCTACTGATTTCACTGATGAGCTCCAACTTAATTAGCGAGTGGGGATACTGGCTGCAAGGACAGAGGAAGAGACTCTAATCCTCCAAACTGATAGCTGTGTGGTGAAACAGACAGGACTCAGGAGATGTGTGCGAATCCATGTGCTAGAAGTTTATTTATAAAATCCAATATCCAAAATTAGAGGCAAAATGTGGGAAACGGTCAAACACAGAACTTCATGAATAAACCAGACAGCAGGGAAACTCAAAAGAGTAGTCGAGCAATAAGGCAAGGGTCAAAACACAGAAATAGCAATGACAGAATACAAAGTTTAGTTGGTAGGACTTCACACCGACTGAAGGCTTCAGCTCAGGAAGGAATTGCTTGGTAGTGAAGGTGTTAATATTTGTGGAGAGGGACCTCTGCTGGTGCGGAGGTGTATAATGTCTGGGTGGATGTGACATGGCTAGTACGTCTGCAAGTACATTTTCAGGAGCCACGAAAAGGGTTGCATGTGCTAGTGTGGACCATCAACACCATGGTGGTGGTATACATCAACCCCTGGGGGGAGGGGGGGCCACAATGGAGGAAGAAGATACATCACAGTCTCACTGTGACACGGCAGACTTGAAATGATGGGTCTCTGACTCCTGGGGGTGACCCCAACATACTGGGATGTTCACAAGGGGTCAAACACACTGGTACTGGTGTAAGCTCTATCTACATGCGGATACTGTGCAGGCCAGTAGAATCGTAACCATCAATACATCAGTTGTAAACATTTCTACTCACTTCTTCCAGTGATGATGCAGTGGGTGCTGTAGTCAGTGTTTCTGGTTTGATTACTGGGGAAAACCCAGAGGTTTCCCCAGATTATGTATCTTACAGGTGGACACTAAATTGGAAAGACTACAATGGATACGGTGGATATTTTTAGTGGAACGGGGGGACGGGGAGAACGAAGACTGGTGCTCACTAACTAATGACATGTAAGCAATGACTTATAAGTAAATTGTTGTGATGGAGAAAATGGATTACTCAACCGACACAGATGTCTCAACGGATGAGGATTTTTTTTGAGTGACTATTGCAACATCCAGTAACAAAATTGACATCGAGCCGCACGTCTGAGTCAGAATATACAGAAGAAGAACTGCAGAAGGGAGAAGAGTAAGAGGAGGCAAGCAGAGAGCAGTTGTAGGTCTTTCAAAATTACACTGAACCAAATAATGGAAGTTCATAACAACACAAGTAGCTACCATAAAGATAGCTATCAATCATTACACAATTATCTACCTTTGTGTTAGTGACCTTACTGTAGTTACATGGGTGAGAACCATCTTTTCCAAATGGACTTTGACCAGTTTTTCTACCACAGTTCGATTCCTTTTGTAGGATTGACCAGGCATGAAAATCTCTTCTGGTCTGCTCTTTTTTTGTACTATATACAGATGGACTCGCCATTTTCTTTAGCAACTTCTTTGGCGGGGGACCCGGTAACTCCACTTACAACGTTACCGGGTCCCCCGCCAAAGAAGTTGCTAAAGAAAATGGCGAGTCCATCTGGATATAGTACAAAAAAAAGAGCAGACCAGAAGAGATTTTCATGCCTGGTCAATCCTACAAAAGGAATCGAACTGTGGTAGAAAAACTGGTCAAAGTCCATTTGGAAAAGATGGTTCTCACCCATGTAACTGTCAGTCCTGCCAGAATTGCTGGCTGCACATTTGTAAATACTCCTAATTGTTTCTGTGGTGTATAAACTGCTTAATGTTTATCAATAAAGAGACATGCAATCTCAACCTGGTTCCAGAAAAAACAGAGTAGCCTAGCAACCTGATGCTACGTGGCTATAGATATTCTATCTATCTGTCTATCTCTCTCTCTCTCTCTCTCTCTTTATATATATGTATATATATATATATATTATATCAGCGCCCTCCACTAATATTGGCACCTTCGGTAAATATGAGCAAAGAAGGCTGTGAAAAATTGTCTTTATTGTTTTTTTTGTTAAAAAAATTCACAAAATACTCTGCTCTCATGGATATCAAACAATAGCAAACAAAACAGAGGTTTATCAAAAAATATATTTGTTAAAAATAGGTGTGCAACCATTATTCTGTATGGAGGAACGGTCTCAGATCCCTCACCATGTATTCTCCAACCTCATCAGGCGTTATAAGAGGAGACTCAGAGCTGTTATCTTGGCAAAGGGAGGGAGTACAAGATACTGACTAAAAGGGTGCCAATAGTTGTTCAACACCTATATTTAACAAAGATATTGTTTTTATAAACCTGTGTTGTGTTTGTAATTGTTTTATATCCAGGAGAGCAGCGAATTTTTATGAATCTATATTACTATATTGATCTATATTTTCCAAGGAACTATGTGTATGCATATATATATATATATATATATATATATATATATATATATATATATATATATATATATATATATATATACATGCCCTCCAGGATCCCAGAAATTAACACAAAATCCAGGAAACTCTGGAATATTCTGAGGAGCTTGCAATTTTTTTCAATTACCGCAGATTTTCTGCAGATTTGGGAAAGAGACATATCATGTGACGTCATCACAACACACATTCAGTCAAAGTCCTCTTCGATTCACGTCATCGAACATGAGTACAGCCAAAAGCTCTCATTTACCAACAAACATCAGTGTCTATGTTTACATGGACAGCAGTAATCTAATTATTGACCTTATCCTGAACAAGACAATATTCTGATTAAGGTGTTTACACGAGTCGCTTTTAGAATATTCCTTTCATGTTCCTGTTTTACATGATATAGAACATAGATGGATTAACATCACACGTCATTACGTCCCCACGCCACGCCGTCTGAAGTTCCCTCCAGAATTTCACGTATCGACATACAGTTGGTCTTCGTTATGGTACCGTATACAGTTTTGGGTGTTTATATTTTTAATTTTACGAAAGCTTTGAGTGTGGATAATTATTTGTCGTGCTGTACGTGCAAATAGACGACTGCTTGAAGCCGTGGGCTGCGTCCCAAACCGTGTACTTACCTACTGTATAGCAGCCGAGATACATGAATTTCACCTACTATATAGCAGATAAGTACGTGGTTTGGGACGCAGCCGTGCTCTCTTGTTTGCCGTAAAACGGTTGAGCACTGCCGTGTGTGTACGTGTCCTGTCACAAAATGTGGTGAAAACTCCCACACGACGTTAATAGTGTGATTAACGTGCTCGCATGTCTGTGATACACGTCCATAATGTGACTAAAACAGGAATACTCCACGTCTTAATGCGGTTTGTGTTTATTACAAATATAACTTTAATCGGATTGAGGTAATTAAAAATCACTGTTTACATGGTAGTTTCTTAATCAGATTATTGTCTTAAACAGGTTAATATTGGATTATTGTTGTCTATGTAAACGTACTGACTGTGAAAGATTGTGCACAACTATTTCCTGCAACTGAAATTTTGCAGTTTTCTGAAAAAAAGCATTATAATTATGTATATATATATATATATATATATATATATATATATATATATATATATATATATATATATATATACACATGCACGACAGTGTATATTCTGAATGAAGAATCTATGAAGAATTTTATTTAGGAATAGGATTGACATTAGCTAAAATGTTATTTACTTATTATTATGGATTCCCACTAAACATCAATTGGTGCTAATTGGCAGTTTTGTATGGTGCAACTCTAGAAAGCGGAGTGGTGACCTAGCCTATAGTGACTCGACACACACTATAGGGCCAAAGGTATGTGGACACCGGGCCATGGCATCCTTATGTGCTTGTTTAACTTCCTATTACAAAAGCATGGTGTCAATATGGAGTTTCCTCCATTTTCTGTTATAATAAGCATACAAAAGCGTTAGTGAGGTGGAGGTCAGGTGCTGATGTTGATGTGAGGAGACTCCAGTTCCAGTTCATCCCAAAGGTGTTCAATGGGGTTGAGGTCAGGTGTTGATGTTGGGTAAGGAGGCCTGAGGTGCAGTCAGTGTTCCAGTTCACACACCACGTCTTCATGGAGCTCGCTTTGTGAACTATGTGTCATGCTGGAAAAGTGTTCAGGACTCTTAGTTCCAGTGAAGGAAAACTGTAATGCTACAGCGTACAGAGACGTTCTATACAACTGTGTGCTCCCAGCGTTGTGGCAGAAGTTTGGGGAAGAACAACATTTCGGAGTCATGGTCAGTTATCCACATACTTTTGGCCGTATAGTTTGTCTACGTATCTCACAGAAATTCTGAGCATTTATACGAGAGAGAAATTGGAGACATTCAAGTCTCTTGATGCGTATTCTTTGTACGCATTTGAAGAACGTGATATCTAGACATCTAGTGTTAGCTAGCTAGTTTCTTGATGTAGATGTTTGGAAAGCTATACAGGTATGTTAAAGCAATATAAATTAGACATGTTTGCTAACTAGCAGGCTAATCCTGTTAAATTCTATGTTAGCATGTCAATATGGCAATTAGCTACTTAGCTGAGATAAAATGGGCACTGCAATCACCAGAATAGTCCTTCCTAATGACCTGTAATCACAACCGTGTTCTGTTAGCTTTGAAAAGTGTCCAAATTGATAGTTTGCACAATGTGAGATTTTAGAAAACAAATTCTGACTGACTCTTAGAAGTCACTACAGTGTACTGCTGTGTACTGGAACACTGACGCGTCTCATATGGAGGTCTGGATTGGTTGATTACAGTACAGAATCTTGATAGTTGAATGATATATTTGCCTGTTGTATGGGTAAAAAACAGGACAACGACACAAAATGAATTCTTTTACAACACTGACAATGAGCAGTAAAATTCCATGAAACGGAATATTATCTGCAATGATAAATAATATATTACATTGTAGATTTATGCCTGGAAGGCTCCTTTAAGACAGCTTTTTGCTGGCCGTCAATATGCCCAGATGAGATGGGGAAATGAATGCGTTCACCATGTTGTGATACCAGTATTGTTCTATCTGTGCTTACAGGTGAGAATGTACCAGTGAGGGATCTCAAGTACTGTGTACAAGTGACAGCCAGCTGGCAGGTCATTCATCAGCTCTCTGTGTGCTTTGGGGAGCATCATAAAGGGGTTCTGATGCCTAAATATGGGTTAGACTTTGAGTGAAGGATGTGATTATATATGCATACTCAGGAACGCAGGTCAAGAGTTGCCTTCTTCATTAAACATGATTCGACATGGGATGGCTTCCCCCTGGACAGCATTTAGAGCAGTGTCATGTGGGGACATTCATGAATCTAGCTTCAACAGACTCTACAGACTGAATATTCCTTCATCACAACCGTTCTGCTCTCTGGTGAGTTTGTGAGATTCTCACCCTCAATAGAGTACAGTATTAATACTCTGAGATTATTATCCTCTAAAGAGTACCATATCTGTACTTGAGTGATTTTCTTCTTCATTAGGGAGTAGAATTCATTACTCATTAGTCTCATTAGTCAATCTGGGTAAAGTATAGTGTACTGGTACTTGGTGAGTGCTCTTGTGATGAGTTTGATACATGGCCTCTACTGCTTCCCAGTGAGACAGACAGAAGTCTGGAATGAAAGGAAGTACAACAGAAGGTTCTAGATAAACATAGCTCTGTGACCGTGTGAAGGACCACCAGACTCCTGAGTC
>NC_030428.2:29645000-29660000 GCF_001660625.3 Ictalurus punctatus
CGGCAGGGCTGGGAAAACGTGATCGGACCTCATGGATCGGCAGCAGTAACGAGCGATAATGGAGAGCGTCTCCTATCCCTATGCAATCTTAACAACCTTTGCATCGGGAATACATATTTCATTCACAAACGGATTCACAAAAAGACGTGGCGGTCACCAGATGGGGCCACTCACAATGAAATCGACTATGTATGCATCCATCGACGGTGGCGCTCGGCTTTACGTGACGTACGGGTTTTTCGCGGCGCCGACGTCGGATCTGATCACCACTTGCTTGTGACTTCAATCCGACTAAAATTGAAAAGAGTGGCCGGACGCAACACCGTTTGGTCATTTGCCTCCGAGAAATTGAAGGACCGCGTGAACGCCGAGCACTTCCACATTGAACTCACTAATCGATTCCAGATTCTTGACAACTCGGCCAGCATCGAAGAACAATGGGCGCAGATCAAGGATGCTGCCATAGAGACGGCAGAGAGAACGATTGGTCGACGGCGTGGAACGCAGCGAGAACGGTGGATTCAGGACCGGACATGGTCGTTGCTTGATGAAAGACGGGTCAAGAAACGTCAGCGCGATCAAGCAAAGACCGAAGAGGAGCGAAATGAAGCATCGCAGGCGTACCGAGAACTCGACCGCAGGGTCAAGAGGAGTTGCCGAGCAGACAAGAAGGACTGGCTGGACCGGAAGGGCACTGAAGCACAACTGGCTGCGGACCAGGGTGACAGCAGGACTCTTTTTCGTGTGGTCAGAGATCTCACTCGGGCCCGAAGCGGTTCCACTGGGCCGATAAGGGATACAACCGGCAGGATGCTAGTTAGCAAAGAAGAGCAGGACGCGCGTTGGGTGGAACATTTCAAAGACACCCTAAAACAGCCGGCTCCCGTAGCCACGCACGACTTTACAGTCTTTCCTCCTCCCTGTGAGCTGGAAGTGGACATGAGCGACATCATGGATGCTGAGGTCGCTGCAGCGATTCGTCATCTGAAAAACAACAAAGCACCTGGTCTTGACCAAATCTCAGCAGAAATGCTGAAAGCGGGTGGTGATGAAGTTGTACGGGTGCTCACTACGCTGCTCAATGACTGCTGGCACATGGAACGTGTCCCAAATGACTGGAGACAGGGTGTCATCGTCAAATTACCTAAGAAAGGTAATCTCGCAGACTGTAACAATTGGAGAGGCATCACCCTTCTGTCTGTTCCAGGCAAGGTATTTTGTCTCGTCCTCCTCAAACGGATACTGCGAGCAGTCGATCAGGCTCTACGGGACGAACAGGCCGGGTTTAGAAGCGGTCGGTCGTGCACTGAACAAATCTTTGCTCTTCGAAACATCATTGAACAAAGCTCCGAATATCAGAAACCGCTCTTGGTCAACTTTATAGACTTTAAGAAGGCGTTTGACAGCGTCCACCGGAAATCGCTTTGGAACATCGCACGGCTATATGGCATTCCACAGCGGTTTATCGCCATTTTCCAGAACTTATATCAGGATTCTAGCTGTTGCATCCGGACGGACACAGGTCATACTGCCTTTTTCACCATCGAGACTGGAGTCAGACAGGGCTGCATCCTTTCACCATTCTTTTTCCTCATGATGATGGACTTCGTCATGCGACGAGCACTAACACAGCCAGCGTCTGGAATTCCGTGGACAGGCCAGGGACGCCTGACCGACCTGGAATTCGCCGACGATATTGTGCTATTGGCGCAGAATGGGAAAGTCTTACAGGAGATGACCACTAGCCTGGAGCACGAAGCAGCCAAAGTTGGGTTACGGATCAGCACTGACAAGACCAACGTCATGGCCGTCGGCCGGATGACGCCGGTGCGGATCACGGTGAGCAACCAGCTGATCGAAGAAGTCAAACAGTTCACCTACCTTGGCAGCATTGTGGCTGCGGATGGTGGGACTAACGTGGATGTCAATCGCAGAATCGGCAGAGCATTTGCAGTCTTCCAACAGCTACAACCGATTTGGGCTAGGCGAACTATCCACACCAACAGCAAACTTCGCCTGTTTAATAGCATCATCATCCCAACCGCCATCTATGCATCTGAAACTTGGAAGAGCTCGAGGGCAGTCATCCACAAGCTGAATGTGTTTCAACAACGATGCCTGAGAAGAATACTCGGTGTATCATACCGTGATCGTATTTCAAATGAAGAAATTCTAAGAAGAACAAACTCCTGCAGCCTGGCAGAAATGGTCGTAGAGCGAAGAATGCGCTTTGCAGGACACATTCTACGGATGTCTGACCACCGCCACGCAAAGATCGCGCTGCGCTGGACGCCGCCACGGGGGAAGAGAAGAGTAGGGCGGCCGCGGAATACTTGGCGACGAACATTCATGGAAGATCTACGAGCGCTCGATGTCAAGTGGGAAGATGTGGAAATCGACGCTTCCGACCGAGCCCGCTGGCGAATGCTTGTTGCCCGATGCGCCCCGCTGCGCGGACGGAACTAACTAACTACCATATTACCTGCACAGTATAGTGAACAACTTACCAAAATAGTGCACTAATTAAGAAAAAACACTAAATAGCATAAAAGAGTTAAATGTTACAAATTCTAGAACAAATTCCAGTCATTACAGTGTAACAGCTCTAAATTCTACCATGTGTGTGTTTATATTTATTTGTCCTGATGTGTTAATTACTGAAGCAGAAGTCCAGCTGCAACATTAATAATTAATTAATATTTAATTAAATATTAATCACTGCGGATCTGTTACTGAAGCTCTGCTGACTGTAATGAAGGGCCTAAATATCAACTCTCTCTCTCGTGCTCTCTCTCTCTCTCTCTCTCTCTCTCTCTCTCTCTCACACACACACACACACACACACACACACACACACACACACACACACACACACACACACAGGCAACATGAATGTTTTAGGTGAGGTATGTGTTTACGTTCACGCAGAGACTAAGGTCTAGGATTGCAGGTTGGAGAGATGATTGAAATTAAACGCAAAAATCCCCCCCAAAAACCCCCCAAAAGTCTTGTATTCACAGACAACATGAAACTAAGTCCATCACAGAAACTGGACTATTCAGGAAGCTAGTCTGATCTAAGAGAGAGAACATGTATGAAATCTGATTACACTACCCAAACACTGCAGGGGCGTGGCACACAGACTCTAACCCTATGTACCTACTAGAAGCTACGTGATGATATGTACACAACATTACCTGCTCCCACACCCAGAGAGATGGCATAAAACCGAGGGCAACTAGCACACAGTGGACAAACAAACAAACAAATAAATAAACATTTGGTGCTGACGACACTGTACACACTCTCACTATCAGCACGGGGAAAAGGAAATCTAACAGGAAATGACAACATTGTTTAAATCACTGGCCACTTAAAAGACGTAATTAGAGGTAAGGATTTGAACAGAATTTAAAATTAAGAATGAGGACTTAAAAGATTAATATTTCTTGAACAGTTCACAGATGTTTGCACTCCTCCTCAGTGCCCTCTATAGAGGAACAGCAGAATGGGAAGCAGTGGGGGGAAAAGGAGAGAGAGATAGAGAGAGAGAGAGAGAGAGAGAGAGAGAGAGAGAGAGGTATAATAAAACAGGGAGAACTTCATCATGTAGTACATCCCATAATACAAAGCGGTCATTTCATTTTCATTTATTTCATGTAATTTCTCTCTCTCTCTCTCTCTCTCTCTCTCTCTCTCTCTCTCTCTCTCTCTCTCTCTCTCTCTTATCCTAATTGACTAAATTAAAATAATTATATCACAGACTCAGTGGTGCATGAAGAAGTGGAAATAGAAAAATGGAACAGAGAGAAAAAAGAGAGGGATGAAGAGAAAAAGAGATGTAAAGATACACAGGGCCTCAGCAATAAATTGTATGCTGTTTCTCACAGTTTTACGTAGTTATAGAACATAAACTCACCATTACCTTCCAGTTTACATGTTAAAAAACTATAAATATATGGTTTTAAAGTAGTGCAAATGTCACTCTAACTGAGATGATAAAAAGGTACAAATATAAGAGACGGATGATTTCAGTCACCACTTTACTGTCATTTAGATTTTGTTAAAATGATCTGAGAAAAAGTACTTCCTGTTTACACAGCGGATCGTGTTTATGCACTATTAGTTACACGCTGACTTACGATCCAACTTAATGTTCAGCTGCCTACACTAATAGTCCTGCACAATTCACTGCTCTCTTATAATAACAATCTCTCTTTTCTTTTCTTCTCTTCTCTTGTTGCTCTGGATTGACTGTGACTCGGATTGACTGTGACTCGGACTGACTGTGACTCGGCTTGACTGTGACTTGGATTGACTGTGACTCGGACTGACTGTGACTCGGATTGACTGTGACTTGGACTGACTGTGACTCGGCTTTACTGTGACTCGGCTTGACTGTGACTCAGACTGACTGTGACTCGGATTGACTTTGACTATCGGACTGACTGTGACTCGGATTGACTGTGACTCGGATTGACTGTGACTCGGACTGACTGTGACTCGGATTGACTGTGACTCGGATTGACTGTGACTCGGACTGACTGTGACTCGGACTGACTGTGACTCGGCTTGACTGTGACTCGGCCTGACTGTGACTCGGACTGACTGTGACTATCGGACTGACTGTGACTCGGATTGACTGTGACTCGGACTGACTGTGACTCGGACTGACTGTGACTCGGACTGACTGTGACTCGGACTGACTGTGACTCGGCTTGACTGTGACTCGGACTGACTGTGACTCGGACTGACTGTGACTCGGCTTGACTGTGACTCGGCTTGACTCGGCTTGACTGTGACTCGGACTGACTGTGACTCGGACTGACTGTGACTCGGACTGACTGTGACTCGGATTGACTGTGACTCGGATTGACTGTGACTCGGACTGACTGTGATTGTTCTTTCACTCATGTCTGGACTTGGAAGCCTATAATTAAATGTTGGCACTGATGTCATTTGATGGAACGACACAACAACAACAACACACACACACACATCTCACACACAGTTTGTTACTCTATTTAAGTTCAATAATCAGTCTGTACACGATCTCGCAGTTTTTTCTGATTGCTGCTGCCGATTGATTTTGCTGTGATTTTCTTTCTCTTTAATTGCGATACGTTTTTTCGCGCGGTCTTTCGCGGTGATGTTTGTTGGTAAACGAGACGTTTTAGCTGTTCTCATGTTTGACACACACAGATTGAAGAGGGCTTTGGCTGAATGCAGGTGGTGATCACATCACATGACGCTTCTCGGCACAAATCTGCTGAAAATCTACTGAAATTTTGAAAAATTACGAGCTCCTCGGAATATTGCATAGTTGGTTGATTTTACGTTAATTTTTGCAATCACAAAATACCGGAGGGACGGAATAGCGAAAGTATCTCATAGGAATAATTTTTTGGGGTCTGAATGAATAAATATGAATTGCACTCCTCCACCCCTTGACAGCCTCAATGGTATGTTCCAATCACACTTCCAAACCAATAAAAGAAAAATGTAGTGTAAAACATTCTTACACTGCTGCACCTGCTCACTGCTGATTGTGTTAGAACCTGTGAAAACACTACACCTGTCTCCTGAGTTCTCTCATCACATCAGATCTGTCATCTGTTCATCATCTCCTCCTTCTCCAGCCCGATAATTTCCTCATTATCACTCCACTGTAAGAGAGAAGATTTCTTTACTACACAGGACCAGTGCACTACTAAATTTGTATCTAGCATGGTTCATGAAGATCTACGCCCTTAGTGTTTTTATTCTGAGACATCTCTGTGGAACAAGTGCTGTTTCAGAAATACCACGGCGAGACGGAGTGTAATTACCACCTCGATCGTACAACATTCTGTACAAAACTCTCTACAACACTGTGTACACGGTGTAACAGAACCATGTCTCTGTCTTAACAAAGGAGCAGAGAGTGATGCTAATTACAGGCACGGAAACAAAGAAAATCTGGAAACAAAAAGAAATCATGACAATGTGTAAGACAGAGACTGGGATAATGAGAGAGAGAGAGCAAGAGCGAGAGAGAAAGAGTGAGAGAGAGAGCAAGAGAGAGAGAGAGTGAGCGAGAAAGAGCGAGAGAGAAAGAGTGAGAGAGAGAGCAAGAGAGAGAGAGAAAGAGTGAGAGAGCAAGAGAGAGAGAGAAAGAGTGAGAGAGAAAGCGAGAGAGCAAGAGAGAGAGTGAGAGAGAGCAAGAGAGAGAGAAAGAGTGAGAGAGAGAGCAAGAGAGAGAGAGCAAGAGAGAAAGAGAGAGAGAGAGTGAGAGAGAGAGATGAAGAAATGGAATTGGTTAACCACAGAGTCCAGTAAGAAGAGGCAAATGTGTTATTAATTAATGTTAATAAATAAACACTCGAGATTCAGAATAAACACTGTGTGTAAATAAACTGCTTCATATAAAAGTTTGTAATTATGCTGCGTTCCATTTTCTTCAGCTTGAAGGCACCTTCTTTAACATTTAGGACATTTACAACATCATAAAACATAAGTTTATGTAAGAGTTATAAGTAAACAAGTAACCTTCCTCAAAGGTCACCTTTCAAACTCGATTACATCATTCTGGAAGAAATCAGTGGAAATGGTACTAAAACTGAGCACTTTTTTATATGTTCCTACTCATTCTGTGCTCATGGCTGAAAGAATACTCATAAACCACAAACTGGGAAAACTGAGACACAACAGGAACAGATGTTTAAGTAGGGGATTAGACCCAGAGGTAGAAAGCTAGGAGATGCAGGCACAGGGTGACAGAATTAGATAACTAGAGGACAACAAGTAAAACAGTTTATGTCCAAGTCTCTGTGTTTATTCAGTGTTTAATCTTCACCTGGATGCCTCAGATTTGTAGCTAAGCACAGCAGGTCTAATCATGAAGACAGTCTTGTGCTGATCCCAGGACTCTTACTCACAATCTGCTCATACTAAAAAATCCTATACACACTCCTTACTGTTTCTCCTAGTATTTCTCTGCACCTGTACACTTGAGTCTGGTTCCTCTCAAGTTTTGTCATCTCAGGGAGTGTTACTCCGCCACGGTTACCTCGGGCTTGCTCATTAGGGATCTAAATCTACATCCAGATTTATGTAAAGCTGGAGTGAGACACTGACTACATTTATATGTGCAGCAGTAATCTAATTATTGACCTTACTCTGAGTAAGATAATAATGTGATTAAGGTGTTTACACGAGTCGCTTTTAGAATATTCCTTTCATCTTCCTGTTTTTTGTGTTATAGAACATAGATCGATTAACGTCACACGTCATTACGTCCCCACGCCACGCCGTCTGAAGTTCCCTCCAGAATTTCACGTATCGACATACAGTTGGTCTTCGTTATGGTACCGTATACAGTTTTGGGTGTTTATATTTTTAATTTTCCGAAAGCTTTGAGTGTGGATAATTATTTGTCGTGCTGTACGTGCAAATAGACGACTGCTTGAAGCCGTGGGCTGCGTCCCAAACCGTGTACTTACCTACTGTGTAGCAGCCGAAATACATGTATTTGTCCTACTATATAGTAGCCAAGTATTTGGTTTGGGACGCAGCTGTGCTCTCTTGTTTGCTGTAAAACAGTTGAGCACTGCCGTGTGTGTACGTGTTCTGTCACAAAATGCAGTGAAAACTCTCACACGACATTAATAGTGTTCACATGTCTGTGATACACGTCCATAATGTGACTAAAACAGGAATACTCCACGTCTTAATTCCAATTGTGTTTACTTCGAGTATGACTTTAATCGGATTAAGGTCATCAATAGTCTCTGTTTACATGCCAGTTTCTTAATCAGAGTATCGTCTTAATTGATTTAATATGGGATTATTGTCGTTCGTGTAAACTTACTGAATGTCTATTGTTAAAAGACAACCAGGACTGTAGAAGACCAGACACCTACACAAACCTAATATTTGTTAAACAGTAGACCAGGAAGCTTGGCAGGTAATAAACTAGAGAACTATAGAGTACAGCTAGGACAACACAGGGTGATCGAGAGCTAAAAGAATGGTGGTGATGTTCTACAGTTTGAGGCCCAAGTGTTAGTGACACCAGAAGGAAAACAGGAAGTGGAGAAATACCTGGTATCAGAAGAAGAAAGCCAACAGAGTCTCATTACAGAAAGGAACATGGCATCATTTTACCTGTTGGATGCTGTGAGCTGAGGATAGTCTCCGACTTTTTGAGTCTTTTAGGAATTTATTTAGTCTTGCCTTTGGAGATGATAAATCACAAGAAGTCATTGATGGGCTTGAAATACAGCTTGGGGTGTTAGCAAATATTCCTAGTCACAAATTGTGATACTAAATACCATCTTTCACTCAAATCCCTGGGTGCAGCTTCGATGGTATTTGGTGCAGAGACTAAATCTTCCAACCTTTTTCTTTATAAAGAAAATTCTGGACCCACAGTAGATTGCTGGATGATCCCAGCAGAGTGGGATACTCCCTGGCTGAAAGAGAGCCCATGTACCGAAAGTAAGTCAGTGCCTGTAATGACAATAATCAAATAATGTGGATGAAAGAAAAGGGCTTTCTGGATAAACACTTTCCTTAAGCCTGGGGTTTGGGGCTAGCTAGACATCCATGAAATTGTACATGGCACTGGTGTTCACTAAGGTTTTGCACATCATATTATTGGTTCCCTCTGAGATGTTGTTGGTAAGCAAGACTTCAAGTGTGACTGAGGGTTATGGTGGCCTCCACCCCATCTCTCCCTTTACCTCACAGGACTTTGGATTTGTTCCACAGCTCTGCACTTGATGACCTGGCATGAAAGAGTAACGTATTTATGAATTGTGAGGAAACTGGAGAACACACAGGGAATGTTTTTAAGATGAGAAACATTCCCTTCATTACTCATGAAGTGTGTAGCCAGGTCAGTTAAAGCTTATAAAACACTACCACTCGTCACCTCTCTAGATGTTAGATGTTAGATGGACCAAAATGTCCATTTCGGAAAGAAGAAATAGGCGTTCTTGGGATTCTTCACTGGAAGTGTTTGGAAGGAGATAGTGTAATATGTGACATGGAGCCTGCCATGGTGAAGTTGGAGGTCCACAGCTACTGACTGGGTTTTGAAACAACCTCAGACTGGAAACTGAAGCATAGAGAACTCGCTATCTAGCACATATGTTTGTAAATTGCTGCAGGAAGGTTCTACAGTGTGTCACATTTGATCAACCAGCTTGTTTTCTCATGCCAAAGCCTCTTCATGTGTTCTTTCCATGAATCATTGGCACGTAGCTTCATTACGTGCTAGTACTCAAACCAGGAGGCCACACCCAAGTTACTGGCCTGACATCTGAACTCTAACCACTAGAGCACCCAAGTTTATTAGGATGGAGTGGATGGAGTAGAAAAGATCGCACAAAAAGCAATGCATAGGGCAAAGATGAGTTAAAATGCACAGGGATCTGGATAGTCTTTGACTTCCAAGACTGAAGAAAGTACAATGATGGATGCAGGTTAGAACTGAGAATGTCACAAGAACAAGTCAGTAGAACAGGAATGCAATCAGTTTTAATCAGGGAATAGAGTCGCCCTCTGGTGGCCACTACAGGAATCGACTGTATCATAAAGTACGCGAAAAGAATTTGTTTTCCCGTCCAAAGCTGTAATGTTTTTTTAAGCGTTCCACCAAATACCCCAGTCTTCAGAGGACAAGCGGGACTTTGTTAGCAATATTTGTTAAAGCCAGAGAGAGAGAAAAGGAAGAGAAAACAGAGGGGAATAGAAGAAGGAAGAAAAAAAGAAAGAAAGGGTGAATATGTACATGTGCACTACATAAAACTACACAGTCTCTGTATCCAAACTGTACAAGCCATAGTGAATGGAGATACAAGGGAATATCCTTCCTTCACTAACCTATTGCAATGCATTGTGGGGGTTTTAAAGTGCACTGGATATTTTCAGTTTTTCTCAAAACATACAATTGCTTACGTAAAATACAACAAAAAAGAACATTACTGAATGTTAGTGTTATCGATCACACAGCTCAGTTTTTCACAATATTCACATTATAGATCCTGCTTTTGTTAATAACCTGACACATCATCTGGTCTAAAATCCATGTCTCTGGATACGTTCTGCTAACTTTAAACGCCCCAAATCCCGCACTACGTAGTGAACAGGAAACTTGGTCTGTGTACAACTCCTCCTTAGAGAGTGATAGAGAAACAGAGGGAGAAACGAGAGAAAGAGAGACACACCATCCATCTTTATTTCTGGGCTTGATAACTCTGCTGCACTCCTACAGAGAAAAATAACCCCGGCCACTGAGAACTTAATTAACGGTAATTAAAGAGAGAAAAAAGAAATGCAGAGAATAAAGAGAGAGATAGAGGGAGGTTGAAGAAAAGAAAAGAACTCCCACACCAGGTGGGAAGAAAAAGGAGGGTTGTTTTGCTGTCCTACTGAGAGAGAGAGAGAGAGAGAGAGAGAGAGAGAGAGAGAGAGAGAGAGTAGAGAAACAGAGGAAAATGAAAAATGGTCTGTGTGTAATTAATCTGTGTATAGAGATGGAACAGGTGCTGTGTGAATTAGCCAGATGAACAGTTGCAACATACAGAGAGAGAGAGACAGAGAGAGAGAGACAGAGAGAGAGAGAAACAGACATGGCGTCTCAGATTAAACCGTGTTGATTTTTTATTTTTTGGCAGCTTAATTAAATTAAGTGTGTGTGTGTGAGAGAGAGAGAGAGAGAGAGAGAGAGAGAGAGAGAGAGAGAGAGAGACAGATGGCAATATTTTGCTCTGGTGAACTGTCAGTGTGGCGTGTGTTTCAGTTTGGTTCCTCTGTCTGTAGTCAGTGAGACAGTTTTGCAGTGAGACAGATGGAGACAGACAGATGAGAGGAATTACAGGGTGGATAACAGACTGTGAGGATCGTCACTGTGTGGATCGTGAGATGACGGTAATTTATCTGAGCTCCAGCTGCTGCTGCTGTAGACCAGCCTGGTGATGGATGAAGTCCAACTGAACATAGTAGCTGTGACCTGGGGCGACTGTGGCTCAGGTGGTAGAGCGGGTTCTCCACTAATCACAGGGTTGGAGGTTTGATTCCTGGCCCACATGACTCCACGTGCTGAAGTGTCTTTGGGCAAGACCCTGAACCCCAAGTTGCTCCCAATGGCAGCTTTGCATGGCAGCTCTGAAGAACTGCTAAGGTTAAATGGTGCTATATAAGTGCAGACCATTTACCATAGGAGCTCAGGAACATTAGCAGCTTTGGAGGTCAGGAACAATAGCAGCTTTGGAGGTCAGGAACATTAGGAGGTCAGGAATTTGGTAACTCGGGACA
Source organism: Ictalurus punctatus (assembly GCF_001660625.3). Taxonomy (NCBI): domain Eukaryota; kingdom Metazoa; phylum Chordata; class Actinopteri; order Siluriformes; family Ictaluridae; genus Ictalurus; species Ictalurus punctatus. The sequence continues at coordinate 29,656,302 of NC_030428.2, forward strand.
GAGATATATTTAATGTCCAGTCAGATATATTCAGAGGTTCAGTAAACCTGTTCTTAGAAAGCTAACTCTCCACAGAACTATTGGGGAACCTTATAAGCAACCCTCAAACAGTCGATCACACACATCTGTTTTAAACACATCCGCACTTCGACAAACTCATAATATTGATATTATATTGCCATGGCAACCAGCGAATTTAAAATAAATATAAATGTAATCACATGGTTTCTAAATTGCAAGAAATACAAATGACCTCCATTTACCCCCAAACGTGCAATAAAATTTATTCTTGTGTGTGTTATCACGACTCTGACCTTAGTGAAGATTAGTGTGTTTGTTTATTTTCTTTCTGCTTTGTAAACACTTTTGACTTCTGAAAAACACACAGAGCGCACAGAGGGATATAAATAGCTGAGTCCTGCAGTGGAACTGTCCGCCTGCTTTTGTCAGAAAACTGTGCAGTAACTGGTGCTGGCGTTATTACCCTGCCAAAAGCTGAGAGCACAGTAATTTAATGCTAGCGTATGATTCACTCGGCTCTCTACCCTGCTTTTACTCTGATGTGCTCTTCTGTCGTTTAACGAGGGAGCAGGAGGGCTCTCACATCCATCCTCACTCACTCCTTCTCCAACTTTCTAACTCACCATGCCACTCTTCTGTGTTCCCACTCTGAGATGATCAATAGAAGCAAAACCCCAAACACCTTCATTTAGTCACTCAGGGTTATGGAGGTGGGGTGAGAGCTGGAGTGGGGGTGGGGTACGATAAGATAATACTTTATTTATCCCCAGATGAAGAAATTTGGGTTCGTTCAGATAGCAATTTCCATTGTCCTGTCAAGCATTGTGTCACATTAGTGAAATGGATACATCATTTAAATTAATTAATTCAGTTTAGCACATACTTTTATTATTTTTTAAAAACAGGAAATGCATGATGTGGAAAAGATGTGTAGGAAGGGGCAGGGCTAAAAACAGAAGTGACTCTTGATAAGAGAGTCTGCTACTTGATGTAAAATGTATTTAACATTCAATTAAATTCAATTTTATTTGTATAGCGCCTTTAACAATGGTCATTGTCTCAAAGCAGCTTTACAGAAATATAAAGAATTGTATGTGGTAATTGCAGTCCCAAGGCCATAGTGTAGTCCTAGCAACCACAACGAGAATGTCCATGTGGAATTGAGGTACAAAACCATTTCCACAGTACTTCAAGCAGCACCATCCTCAGCAATCGCCAGGTTGTAGGCTCCAGATGATGAGAGCTCCATCCAGAAGTAGGGCATCAGGATGGATCAGGCCGGTCCAGAGAGCAGAAAGGGTCAGGATCACTAATATCTACATAAAATCATGTGTGGCTCGACAGAAGGAGAGAGGGAGAGATTGTTAGGTAAGACTGTGTACTTTGCATAAAAGAAAGTCTACTCATGGTAGGTTTGAGTAAACAAATATGTTTTCAGCCTGAACTTAAACACTGAGACTGTGTCTGAGTCCCGAAAACTAATTGGAAGACTGTTCCATAACTGTGGGGCTCTATAAGAGAAAGCTCTTCCCCCTGCTGTAGCCTTCACTATTCCAGGTACCAACAAATAGTCTGCACCTTTTGATCTAAGTAGGCATGACAGATCATAAAAGACCAAAAGTTCTCTCAGGTACTGTGGCGCGAGACCGTTCAATGCTTTCTCGGACAATAATAGTATTTTATGATCAATGTGAGATTTCACTGGGAGCCAATGCAGTGTGGATAAGATCGGGGTGATGTGTCGTATCTTCTGGTTCTAGTTAGGACTCTAGTAGCTGCATTCTGGACTAACTGGAGTTTGTTTATGCTCCTACTGGAACATCCAGACAGTAAGACATTACAGTAATCTAGTCTAGAGGTGACGAAAGCATGAACTAATATTACTGCATCATGTAGTGACAATATATATATATATATATATATATATATATATATATATATATATATATATATATATATATATATATATATATATTGTATATATATACTATCCTAGTAATATTATCTACATGAGCATCAGATGATAGACTGGAGTCAATAATCACTCCAAGGTCTTTTACTGCTGCACATGATGAAACAGAAAGACCATCCAGAGTTACTGTGAGATCAGAAAGATTACTTCTAGCTACACCTGGTCCTGGTACAAGTTCTTCTGTCTTGTCAGAGGAAGTTAATAATCATCCACCGTCTAACGTCCTTTACACAATCCTCAACTTTACTAAGCTGCTGTCTGTCCTCTGGCTTTGCTGAAACATACAGCTGTGTATCATCAGCATAACAGTGGAAGATAATTCCATGTTTACGAATAATTTGACCTAGAGGGAGCATATATAAAGTAAAAAGCAGTGGGCCTAAAACAGAACGTTGTGGAAGACCACATTTAACCTTATTATGCGTGGAGAAGTCTTCATTTACATCTACGAACTGATAACGATCGGTCTGATAAGACCTGAGCCAGGAGAGGACTGTTCCCTTAATACCAACAACATTTTCTAATCTATCAAGGAGAATAGTGTGATCTATAGTATCAAAAGCTGCACTAAGGTTGAGTAACACAAGCAGCGAGACACAACCCTGATCAGAGGTCAGTAGAAGGTCATTTACTACTTTAACTAACGCTATCTCTGTGCTATGATGAGGTCTAAATCCTGACTGATACATTTCATGAATGTTGTTCCTGTGTAAGTAAGAGCAGAGCTGCTGTGTACAACCTTTTCTAAGATCTTAGAGATGAAGGGGAGATTTGATATCGGTCTATAGCTGCACAGTTGAGAGGGGTCGAGGTCAGGTTTTTTAATCAGGGGTTTAATAACGGATAGTTTAAATTATTTAGATACATAGCCAGTGCTACGGGAAGAATTGATTATATTTAGAAGGGGTGTGATTACTTCTGGAATAATCTGTTTAAAGAAACATGTAGGTAAAGGATTGAGTATGCAAGTTGATGATTTTGCTGAAGAAATTAATGAAGCTAGTTTGGTCTCTCTAAGGGGAGCAAAACATTCTAAACGTTGATCAGATATTATTATATTATTATCTACAGGGTTAGTTATAAAACTGTCTGATTTTAAATTAATAATATGAATTTCATGTCTAATATTTTCAACTTTAAATATTCATGAAGTCTTCGCTGCTATGTAATGATTGTGACTGTGTGCATGTTTCTGTAGTGGTTTTATTCCTAGTTTATTTTGCTACAGTATTAAATAGAAATCTAGGATTGTTTTTGTTATCTTCTATGAACAGTATTTGTTAATTATATAAACATTGGAGCAGTCACTGTAGGCTTGTGTTCCTCTCGGTGTTTAGCTAACACACTGTAATGATTTTACTTCTTTCCTTTCCTGCTGGTTTGAACATTAAAATAGTTGAAGATACAGTTCTCTTAAGTGCTGCTGTACAACAAATTATCACCTAGTATTTAAGGAAGCTCACACTTCAAATCCTTGAGTGCTCTTCTAATATTTATTTATTTATTTACTTATTTTTAACCAGAGCTGAAACAGAAGTTGTCATTTTCACGTTTGGCTTCTGCACAGGTTTTCGCACAGAATAACTCCGAGGCAGGATTTCTCCGGAGATTTATCCTGTTTTAACGCTGTCATTTAGAACATTTCTGGGATGTAACAGAGTAGATTTAAAGGCTTTGTTGTAATTAACATCTTCAGAACACACTGA